>NC_056741.1:967711886-967844386 GCF_019279795.1 Protopterus annectens
ATTGCATAGCATACGGAACACAGGCATAAATGGGATAACAGTCATTATTGTAACAACATGCCAGAAAAAGTTATGGCAACAGGCCAACAGCAGTGTAATTTCAACAAGGTATGTTAGTATGCAACCATTGAAATATATGAACCATAATACAACATAAAGCCCAACATAAGTTTTTCAGAACAATATAAATGGAAATGAAACCATAGCAGTAGTATAACAATATTTTGTGGTGCAGATAAGGGGTGGGGGGAGAGAAAAACATTCCATTAACAAACTGTATAGGCTATATTTTTCACAATAGTACTGCTCAATACTCTACAGATCTGCCCTTACTATACATCTACATGTGCCCTAAAGCATCTGTAGTACGTACATACCTCTCAAGCTGTTGACATGGAATGGTCTGGGCCCAACTGTTAGAACTATAGGTGCATAACTACAGGGGACTTGTACATGTCAGGGTAACATATATGAGTAACAAGGTGTACCCTGCACTGATGTTGTGTGAGTGTGTTACTAGCATACTTCAATTGGAATTATATGTGTGTCCAAGTTTAATAGCAACAGTAATCAGTAACTGTGACAGCGTGACATTTGAGAGACATGCATTGGGCACAGTGCATGGTGTATATACCTATCCTGCTGTCATTTGTAGGCATGGGTTTGGACTATCAGCACACATTCTCAGATGCACCAGGCATACAGCCATACCAACAGTAGAACATTTAATTTGTCTAATTCAGTTGGAATATTACTGTACTGCATGACAGTTTATTTAATGGTGTCTTATCAACTTTCTGAGTACTGCTGTTTACACACTAGTACATCTGGACACTGTCTATTAGTATATCCTTCATACGGCTACTACAAACATTTCTTTACCTGTAAGCTATGTGGAGAAAATATCTGTTACAAGTGCATGACAGTTTCTACAAATAGACAAGACTACTTTTTTGTAACTATAAATGTATGTTAGTTCCAGTCCCATGATTCAAACCCTGGTCTGTGTGTGCAAAGATGAAAAACAAATCTATTTCTTATCACATTGAGCTACTGGACCATTGCTGTTGGATGGCTGACTGATTTGTGACTAAAACTCACGTGGTTACAAAGTCTGTCCTGGTAATATCAGTAGAGTGTCACAGAAGACTGCAGTGACAGTTGCACACACATGCATGAAATTAATTCATGACAGAGATAGTTGGAGAACTGTGTATTAATAATTGGAATGCAGGTGTACACATTTAACCCCTAGTGGATGTGAATATGTGTGATCTGTACATACCATAGCAGGGTTCTGGGTTGCATACCCAACTAATATACATTTGTACATCATATATTTGCAGTCTCCACCTATTACAGTCTTATACTTGCCTGTATCAGCATACCTACATTCAGGAATACGTAGAGCTGAAATGCAAAGGTTAACAGAAGACAGTCTTGAGGGGAACACACTATAATACATTACATATTACTATTCAAGGTTCAGATCTTAGTGCAAAACATATATCAAATAGCACTGTATCTTATTTTGCATAACACTACTTTATCAGCAAAACACCACTCAATTCATTGTATCATAGCCATATTTGCTGTGGAGTACCTGTACAATTCTATTTCTTCAGCAACAGACCAGAATAAACACAACAGTTGGTGGGAATAACTTTATTGAGGGTGACATGACACAGTGGTTTAGTAAATTCAAAAGTCTGAATGCAGTTGTACTAGATATCCTGTAGATGATGAAAGAATGCCAGTTATTACCTTCATGGTTTCAATCACAGTGTACTTTTTTACAAGATGCTTAGTATTATTACAGTATATACTTATGTCATTCCTACACAGTATTAATCTGAATTAATGGACACATCATGCCCCAATAAAAAAAAAATCAAAATCCAAAAAACCCAGATGCCACTTATTTAAACCACTTAGCGCGGATATAAATAGGTGCGCTGGAGGATAGATTTTATTCTCGGAGAACTCCTATGACTCAGAAAAAATCCAAACGGTCCATCCAGATGCAGCTGTTCAAGGGCTGACTCTGGAGCCAAGAAATCTGTGACCTCGTGGATGGGGATGGGTTTTCCTCCTGAATCATCTCTGTGTGTCCGCTGAACACTGCACAACAAAACTAATAAGTACAGTATTTTTTTCATAATAAAGGTATGTAAGCCAAAAAATTTGGGCTAGCTATATAATGCCTTTAGGGCAGATAGCCTAGTATAAACCTATGAACCTACAGTATTAGATTTCTTTTATCAGTAGTAGCTTGTTTGATGCCTTCATCTGTATTGCACAGTACCTGGCATTGCTCACTTATATCAATGTGCGTCGGGAACACATTTTATTGCAGTACACACAGAACACACTATACCTAATAGCAGTAAACAATGTAACTCTTTCTTATTTATTGTACTATATATTGCAAGATAGATCTGTACTCACCAGACTGTTGGCACAACCTTGCTAGGTGCCCTGCATGGGCCTCCACATTGCAAGTCCTCTCCTCTGCAGCTGTAGGGGGAAAAGCACCATTATCCATACCTGTCTATCATATATTCATGTTAGAATTTGGTAAATAGATGGTTCATATACTTACAAACTACTGGGGTATTCCCGTCCTGAGCATCTTGGACCCTGGACTCCAAAACGCCCAAGCACTGCACCGGGAAGCACGCTCCCTCTCCAGCTCCTGCCATAGTTCCTGCATGGGTCAAACTCCAACAGGATCTACCTGTATTCCCACCTGTGTGGCTTAAATAAGGCTATTTTCCTACCCTTTGCTGCCATTGGACCATTTTCAAAAATGTTAAGCACAGCTCAGCAGTGCACAAACCCGCTAAGCTGAGTTGGGGAGTGCTTAAAGTGCCAAGGGTTAGCAGTGCTTAGCAGTGCACAAATCCACTTAGCTCAGCTGAGGACTGCTTAGAATTGGAGTGCTTAACACTGCTCAAACCGGCAAAGCAGAGCTAAGTGTTGCTAAGTATTGCTCAGACAGGTCTCTTAGCTTGGCTCAGCACTGCCTAGCATGGTTTATCTAAGGGCAAACAAGACTTCAACATGATAACATAAATATATATTGACATTAATTACTCATTATTGATACTTTATTGTTATGTGTTTGTATTTTACTTTAATTACTGTACCTTGGTGTGTGACTGAACTGTATTGGGCACTTGTGTTTAACTGGAGCTTTTTACCTCATATATCCACTGACACTGGGATTCTGGACCAGCTGCACTAACTTGGTTGACAAATATCAATAACTAGGGCAAAAAAAATAGACATATAAATAGAAATGCTTTCCGATGTAAAAGCTGAATGGCCTGTCTTGGAATTTGAACCGTGCACCTACTGCACATGAAGCCATAACCTAACGCAGCTGTGAGGATTCCAGCTATACATCTCTATATAGTTTTTCTTTACATTTAAGCACTTCTGAGCAACATGCCGCACTGTGCAAACATGTCCAGCTATGCTTAAACTTGAAAAAAAAATAAATAAAAAATAAATGAGACAGAAAGAAACACATTGGGACATTTACTTTCCATGCCGTACGGCACTCTGATAGTACGGGGGGTTGTTACGGACACTGTAACACACTCCCTGTTTGATATAAATGAATAAAAACTTCATAAGTGGCTGAGGACACTTTCCTTAATCTTTAAGTGCTATATGGCACTTTGACAGTGCATGGGGTATGTTACAGACACTGTAACACAGCCCCTGTGTGAGATAACTAAACGGTATGACTAAGTGTCTGATGACACTTTCTTTCTTGTTTTAGTGCCATATGGCACTTTCACAGTGCAGGGGGTACATTACATATCTGCAAGCACTGTAACACACCCCCTAGCACTGATTCAGTAACTGTGTACATGGCTGTCCCTCATTAGTGCACCTCCATTAATATGCAAGATGTGCTGCCAAGGGGGAGCTCCGGACACAGCCACCATACACTCCGTGTAGGAATTACACTATTCTTACATGGAGTTTATTAAATCTGGGGAACTATCTGTTATTCTAACAACTTTCTGAGTTTATAAGAGTAATATTTAAAATATGTTCCTATTTTTGGGCCTTTGTCCCCTTATTATTTTAAACTTTGTCCAGATTTTTTGCACTAAAAGATTGAGAGATATGGTGACCAGCACTGGTTGCTATTAATCTCTAGTGCAAACTAAACTAGCTTAACATTACTGACAGGTGCTTAACAAAAGATTGTCTATATATTTTAGATGTTAGAACAGTGCTTTTGATGTAAAAATCAGTTAGTAAATTCCATACTGTAATTAATGGTATATATTGGTATAGATTAAAGATGGTTGATATGCTGAGTGTTATGATGTGTCATTAATGTTAAATTACATAACATGGCTCTATGCATTTCTTTAACAGCATACTGTATTCTATTTGCATGCATTATGTTTGCCCTGAGTCTCCCCCCAAAAAAAATAAAATAAAAACACTGGTTCAGCAGCTCCTCCTGGCCTCCTGGTGGACAAACAGAAACAATAACAAATAAATACATGGATGTAGTTCCAAATACTTGTAAAACCTGCTTCCTCTGAATATTTTATGCTGCATTTTTCACTATGTGGAGTGACATAATATGATTGCTATATTGCTGCATTACATTAAAATTTCTGATATTAATAGCAGTTTTATTGACTCCCCACATGAATCCGTTTAAAAATGACAGCCCCAAAGTAGATACCTGTCATCATGGATTTAAGCACCTAGAGGACATTTAAAAATTGCTGTTCAAACATAATAAGCTGATTTTCTATATCCATCCTGATACTTGTTAAATCTTGATGTTAGACTGATAGTTATTTATCTTCAAGTACTTCACATGTACGAAAGGAGCATTAATTGTCATTCCCTAACTTTTCTCAGTCATGCTTAGATTACCTTGTTCTTGAAGTTCATGTCTTAATCCAAGTAAATAAAGTACAATACTTAGAGAACATTTTACCGTACTGGCTGATTTTCATGCTTAGATAACTAAGACATCCATATATTTAGATTACTAACATACTCTGAATGCATTCATTTACCTCTGGACTGCTTCATTTTATATTTTCTTTCCTTCTGCTTTTTCATTTGCCATGCATATTTTCTCCACTAACATTGCTTTACTACACTGCTTTATCTTCTTGATATCTCATTATAAACCACAAGTTCTAAGTATAACTATCTCATCATAAATGACATACGTCTGAAAGATGGGACATCTCAACCCTCTCACACTGCCTTAGTATCCCATTTACTTAGCACTGTGAGATTACATTGAGTTCAGTAGCTTTTAAAGTCAAAAGTTTCTCTCTGATGTGAGATTCTGCTTTCTTTATAGCTAATGAGATTGGCAGCTGCTTATAGGACATGCTTTTGCAGTTGAACGTTATGTTTTATTTCTGAACAGTTATTCCCTTTGTGTTTTCAGATAACAATGAATGATTAGATGGTGTCTATTCCCTTCACTACAATATGAAAGGGCCTTCCACTCCTGCTTCTCTTTAGTTTTAAATATTGAGCTACTGCAGGTGCTAGGAATTCATCAAGTATAATACTAACAAAAACTTGGTTTCTTTACACCATCATTTTTTTCTGTCACTTCATAAACTGTTTTTACTTTCCAAGGAAAGGAAATAAAAAGCTAATGCACAGATCACCATAGATATGTTTTGCAAACAATGACAGGTTTCATTGGAAATACTTAATCAAATTTGACTCATGCCTTGAGGCTTTTGTGAGAAGTGACGTAAGTAACTTGCTTATTTCAGTAGTTGAACTTCCTAGTAATAGAATTCTACTGTACGTGGGCACAGGAAAATGGATTGGTTCCAAGTGCTTATCTGCACAATCAGAAATATCTTTCTCTTCTTTTTTATTAAACATTTTTCAGCTGTCCTTAAGATCATAGTTTGAGAGTAGAAACAAATTGATGTGGCTAGGTTGACACCACTCAGATTTTGAAATATTTGAACAAAGCATTTAGCAGTCAGACTGTGCTTTACCTTCTGTTGCCTACAGTAGGTTGCACTGATGAGAGCTGCCTCATCTGTTTACATGTTTTGACCATAAAGTTAGTTTTCTTCAACTGACATCTGGATATTCTTTCACATTAGGGAGGGAGCTTATGAAGTAGTTTTAGTGCTTAATACAAAGCAAATCAGTAATTTTAAAGAGTATAGCAGGTACCATACATTTTTAAAAAAATGTCTTTGTCAATTGTATTAAAACAGTGAAAAGAAACCAACATATGTTTTCTGATAAATTCAATACACACATCAATTCACACTATTGACCTTAAAGGAACACAGTTAATGCTCAGTTTCACATTGTACACTATTGATTTTCTGCTGCTAGCTCTTGGCTTTGGTTCATAATACAACAGATGTGAAAAATGTCTTCACTAGTGTGACAGAAAACACAGAATTCAGAATTGTAAAACAGATAAATAAAGACACTGACTAGCATTCAGAGAACTCCTCTCCACCCACAATAATTGCCTAATGTGAGTTCATCAGTTAGCATGACAGAGAGAAATGCCGATTCAGTGACATGGTAAATCTGCAATAAGAACCATCTCATTACCTTACCAATGAATCGAGCACTAATCCACCAGACCTGACCACAATAGTGTTCTCCCTAGCAGCTCATGCCTCATATTAGCAAAGGCACCTCTTAAAGAGACATGCAAGCAGATACGCTCATCCAAAAACAAACCACACACACACACACACACACACACACACACACACACACACACACACACACACACACACACACACACACGCACCATTTCACAAACACAGTTATTCAGCCCCATTCAAGACCTCCAGATACATGCATACACATTTGCACACACACACACACACACACACACACACACACACACACACACACACACACACACACACACGCACACACGCACACACGCACACACATACACACGCACACATGCACACACACACTCACAAATGCCCATTAACACACACAAACACACACACACACCATTTCACAAACACACACACACATTTATTCAGCCCCATTCAAGACCTCCAGATACATGCATACACATTTACACACATGATCATACTGACACACACATACCCCAGCTCTACTGTACATAACTGTACTAGCAGTACTGCCATCGGAGTAAATAAGAGAACACCATTGTTTGATGGTATTCACTTTTTCTTTCTTGAGTGAAACGTTGCTCAGCTGATTAAATCAGTAGCTCTGAATATTTCAGGTGGAGAGCATATGGCTAATTACCATTTAGCATTAGCTACTCCCCAGGACTACAACATTAGCATGCAGCCTCCACAGTGAGACTTGTCTCCATATAGCTCCATATAGCTCCTGTGATTAGAAAACCTCAGGAGTATAGTGGTCTCCAAATAAGAAAGGCATAGTATGATGCAGAAACCAAAGATAAGGCCTCTGTATAGTGGAAAGCCATTCTGAATTCCATACATTCTTATGGCAAACATCACTTAGAATATTAGTTTTACCTGTATTCATTTAGTTTTATTGTGAGTGAGAGTAGATGTAATTCCCTGAGTAAAGAGGAAATAAATAAATGTTACTATGATGTTTGTGCATTCAATGTACTGTAATATCTTTATAATGATACAGATTATTTGGAATCCATAAATTTGAAAATAATTTATTAAAAATGTAAAACTCTGAGTAGCCAAGAGAAAGTATTGGAAGCATCACATGGCTCACTTATTATTCACAACACACTGCTCTTATTTACTGATTCATACTTATACATATGGACAGAGCAGCAAATGGTTTGTACGCAGCCTGTGGTGGACAATGAAACTGTGGTAAGCACAGATGTAAACACACATTCAGCAGGTGGGAAAACCAACATTCTGCAGGCTAAACAAATAGCCACAGCCCTGATGGATCAACAGCTGTTAAATCAGCACAAAATGAGGTGCAGTTCTGCTAGAAACTATATGTGACATGTGATATACACAATCCTCACTAACTGGAGTAGAGAATTGGTATGCACTGCTTGTCACCAAAATTTAAGGGCCACTCTATATCCTAGCTCCAGAGACATTCAAATGGTGTACATGGATTCATATGTGTGTATCCTAGGCTAACAACTACTAGGGCCTTTTTGAGCCTAGTAGTCCATCCCAAATTTCAAGTTCTGGTACCCTTGGTAAATGTAAGCAGGGGCTTGGGAGATGAACTATTCACAGGCCATATTTGTCTTTAGAGACATAGGTGACAAACCAGGATAATTTTCATATTCCCCATCTAGTTGTCAAAGTTGCACTTGAATTGAGTTATGGAGGAACTCTGCTTCACACGGATGGGGAGCCTGTTTCAGAGAAGAAGTAGTCTGTGGGATACAAACCTGTCACTCCAGCAGGCCCTATTTATATCAAAGACAAGGTTTAAATATTTAGAACAAGTAATTCTAGTGCTATTTGTTTTGCAGATATGCAGGAGGTCCCTCAGAGTAGGGTCTGCTGATGCCTTGCATGCCAAGCATAGATCTCTCCATAACAGCCTGTAGGAAGCAGAATACAGGGATATGACTTTGAGGTGGTCTGCACAAGACATGATATTTATGCACTGTATTCTTTTAGTGAGTAACCTTAGTGGAAGTTCCATTTGCTAGATCTGCCTGATTAGGTACATACCAAAGAGTATTATACTCATTGATAGGTCTAATGAATGCAAAATATAGTGGAAGAATTACCTCCTTGGACCTAGATGCAATACATTTATTTACAAGCTGCACAAAACATAATGATTTCCTCACTAACATAGACACATGATGGTCAAAGGCTAGATTACTGTCAATGTGTATCTCCAAGTCCATGACTACTGCGTCAACTCTTAGGGGTGTGTTGTCAATAGGACAGTTACCTGCCATAAATAAACTCTACAACAGAAGGAAGAAACTGTTGCAAAAGAAAGTAAAATCCCATGAGTGGAGGAGTTCCCTGACCACTCAGTAAGAAGCTGAGATCCCGTATAAGATCCTCCAAAGCTAGATATGAAAATAAAATTGCTACTGATTCTAGGGACAACCAAAAAGCATTCTATATCTATGTCAAGAATCTCAATGGCAACACCCAGATCTGCTCTGAGTTACAGCACAATGGCATGAAAATTACAGAACCAACTGATATTGCCAATGTCCTGACCGATAGGTTCAGTGCTAAATTTACCCCCTCTTACTCCCTAAAGGGCCCATAACTATACAGGAAGAATGCAGAGTTCCTGTAAGCACAACTATGCAGGTAAAAGCTGCACTCTCTAAAGCCAAAAACACAGCATCCATGGGACCGGACAACATCTCAAGCTGCGTTTTACATGAACTTCAGAACAAACTGGCTCCCCACCTAAGCACCATGTTCAATCATAGTCTCACATCAGGTTTTGTGCCCACTGAATGGTGCACAGCAACAGTTATCCCACTCCACAAAGGGGGAGCCACCATTGATCCTGGGAACTATCACCCTATTAGCCTGATGAGCCTGGTCTGTATGGCCATGGAACTCATAAACAAAGACATTGGTAACCTACAAGCTCTGGACCCCACCCAGTTTGGGTTTGTGAAAGGCAGATCACGCCTCCTGAATCTGATGAACCTCTTTGAAGTAGTCACCAAAGCTGTAGACGAGGGTAAGGTGGTTCACACAGCCTATCTTGACCTCGCCAAGGCTTTCAACACCATCCCCCATTCTGGAATTATACCTAAACTCACTAAACTAGGTATAAATCTGTTGGGTTGCCAATTGGCTCAATGACAGAACCCACATTGTAAATGTTGCAGACTCCAAATCTGACGTCAAACCAGTGAAAAGTGGAGTACCACAGGGTTCAGTCCTGGAACCTCACCTGTTTGGTATCTACTTCTCTGAAGTACAGGCTAACACAGAAGGCCTTTGGCTAATGAAGTTCACAGATGACTGCAAACTAGGAGCTATAGTTGAGTCCCCAAATGATGTGAACATCCTACAGAAGGGCCTCACTGAGACAGACGCCTGGTGTCAGAGCCATGGCCTCAAGCTCAGTGTCAAAAAGTGCATTGTCATCCCCTTTGGTAAAACCTCTGTACCCATGAACTACCACATAGGCAGCAATCTACTTAACACCGAATGTGTGATAAGAGACCTGGGGACCCAGGTGGATAGTAGTCTCTCTTTTGCTAATAACATCACCACTGTAGTCAGGAAATCCTTCTATGTGGCACACCGCATCACAAAAGGGTTCTCATCTAGAAAAAAAGAGGTCATTGTTCCCCTCTACTCGACACTCATTAGACCCATTATAGAGTACAACACCCCTTTTGGAATGTACTTCACAAGACATATGCAGCAGCTGGAAAGGCCACAGAAGTACGTCACAAAGAGGCAGGAGCGGCCTTAGGTCAACTGGTGCCCTAGGCAAAAGGGCTCCATGGTGCCCCCCACCACACCACCTGGTGCCCCCATCCTGGTCTACTTACATCAAGTAAACACTGAAAAAGCACCCCTGCTACAGCGGCGCCCAAGGCGGCCGCCTAGTTGGCCTATGCCTAAGGCCGGCTATGCAAAGAGCATTACTGGCCTCAAACAGATACCCTACACTGACCGTCTCAAAAAACTCCAGCTTTACTCCATGGCATATCGCCTACTTCGAGGTGATCTCTGGCTAACATATAAAGCTATGTCAAACCCAGAGCTGTTGGACATACTACACCTAAAGAAATCCCAATCCTTCTGAGCTATATGCTCTAGGGACCTAAACCTTGTCACCACAATAAACAAGACATGCTGGAGGGATAGATTCCTGTCCCAGAGAATTCCCATACTCTGAAGAAGCTACCCATCTATGTCAAGCAAAGTTCCTCATTAGCACTCTTCAAGAAAAATCTTGATAAGTGGATGGGAAATAGGAAATACACCCCAGGGATCACTTCTGTGGCTCTGCTCAGCAGGGCCACAGGAAAATAACTTTCTTGGGTGGCGTAAGCCAGGGAACCTTGTTGGCTAGACTTACTTAGGCCCTTGGGCCGATAGCCTAGTACCTACCTATGAACCTACCTATGAA
Organism: Protopterus annectens; assembly: GCF_019279795.1. Lineage (NCBI taxonomy): Eukaryota > Metazoa > Chordata > Ceratodontiformes > Protopteridae > Protopterus > Protopterus annectens. The sequence continues at coordinate 967,722,969 of NC_056741.1, forward strand.
CCTACCTATGAACCAGGGGTGGATGACTTCCCAAATGATACTATTATGCATTTCTTGACATTTAGTTTTAGCCCATGGCTCTGACACTAATTCGTTGTCTGTGTCAGCCCTTCTTGAAGAACATTAGCATCATTAGAGGATTCAGTACTGTTCATGCATGTGATATACTAAGCTAATTCAAATCTCTTGTGACACATTTCTTGTTTTTACTTAGGAATGATGAATCACTGTGCAAGCATTCAGCAGCTTGGTCATGCTCAGAGCAACAGACTGTACCCACATAGCTATAAGTGCCTCACCAACTGAGGAGATGATTGAATTTATGAAAAATAAAGGGTTCCTACTAATCAGCTGAAAAATATTACATAATGCAGGTGACATTATCACTCACGTTAACTACAAGAACCCTGGATGGGCCTATGACACATGCAAATAATAAAATTAGAGAGGCCCATATTGAGCATTCGCACAATACCATGTGCCACTAGATTATATGATTGTTAAGTGCAGGACACCAGTAATATTGATTAATGAATTTAGGTGGATATGGATTTAGCAGAATAGCCATGATGGCTAAACAATGATCACTGTGTGTTTGATAAGTGATGCTGCTTACCCAGTGTAACTCTTTTTAATTATTTTTATCCAACATTCTTGTGATTTGAGGACTGGAGGTATAGAAAGGCATAGATTGAGACATTAACAGTGATACAAAATGCTTGGCATATTGCATAAAGAAGGCAGTACTGATATTCCTAACCTGTGCCATGATGCACAATATATTGTGGTTGGCAACTGGCTAGAACATGACACAGATAGAGATTGACTGCAGTGCACAATATAATGATGGCAACTGGCCAGCAAATAACACAGATAGAGACTGACTGTGGCACACAACAGGAGGATGGCAACTGGTCAGCAAATAACACAAATGAGACTGACTGACACACACAATAGGACAATGGCAACTGACCAGCAAATAACACAGACAGAGACTGACTGAGGTGCACAATAGGATGATGGCAACTGACCAGCAAATAACACAGACAGAAACTGACTGCAGCACACAACAGGATGACTGCAACTGTCCAACAAATAACACAGATAGAGACTGACTGCAGCACACAATAGGATGATTGCTACTGGTCAGCAAATAACACAGATTAAGACTGACTAGAGCATACAACAGGATGAGGAGGAGGAGGAAGCTTTGTTAGTAAAACTGTTATTACGTTTTCCAAAACTTGAACTGCATATCTGCACCTTGGTATTTTGTTCTCTGTGTAAAGTATCATGTGACAGATGAGCATCCTAAATGCTTTAAAAGTAGTATTCACTGCCATGCAATCACAGAAACTTGGTTCAAGGCTGCAGAGAGCAACCATGCCCTACCAGACTATACCTCATTGCACACATTCTGACCCTGAAATGAGGTCGGGAAAACTAAAGGTGGTGGAGTTTCGATTTTTATTAAAGACAAGCACACCCCCAGGCTGGTTTGCCAGCATAATGCACTAGAACTTCTCCAGGTGCAATTGAAAATTGGTAAGACACCCATCCAAGTTACACCCAGCTATAGACCCCCCGCCATGACTCTGGACACCCACTCCTCCTATTTGAACCTACTTGAGTCCATCAAGGTGCCCCCTAATACCCTGATCCTTGGTGATTTCAATTACCCCACCATAAAACGGATGAACTATTCCTGCTCTAATGCACTCACCCAACAATTCCTTGACTTCATCAGTTCTAATGTACTAGACCAGCTTGTCTCATCCCCTACAAGGGGAGATAGCATCCTAGACTTGGTTCTCACCAACATGGGTGATGGCTGCACCACCACATAGTAAGTTCTTCCCGGGTGAGATCAGACCATCAGCCTGTCTCATTCAAAGTGTCTAGCCCATAGAACACTCCTCCAGCATAACAAGGCTAAACAACTTCTCAAAAACTGACTACAACCATCTAAAAGAGGGTATCAGTAACTTCACACCACTGCCCTCCTCAAAGGATGGAGACAAATATGCTGAACAGTATGCCAGTGCAGTATACAAGCACCTTTAGAACTGCATGGACTCAGCCATATCCAACAGAACTAAAATTTGCTCCTCAAGGAAACATAAACCTATGTGGTGGACATCCTCTATCAACAGACTTTACAACAAAAGGAAGAAACTGTTGTCCGTGAGTAAAAAGGCACAAATTCCCATTTGGAAAAAACTTCCTCCTTAACCTCAACAAGCAAATTAGATCACTAGTGAAAACCTCCAAAGCCAATTATGAATCAAAACTAGCCTGCAAAACAAAGCTAACCACAAAGCCTTTGTCAGCTACGTCAGAAACCTTCATGACAAAGCCCAGGTTTGTTCCAAATTAGTTCTTAACGGTACTACTTACACTGATCCTGTTGACTTAGCTAACCTGCTAGCAGATAGTTTCGGCATAAACTTCACCCCCCCCTGTCCCCCCAAGGCCCATTCAACATCCCCAATACTTGCCCCACATCTCTGTAGATCAAGTGTTGAAGGCCCTATCCAAGTCAAAGAACACAGCTTCCATGGGACCTGATAGTATCCCAGACTGTATTCTGAAACATCTCCAGCAAGAACTAACTTTGTCATTGAGCACCCTATTCAACCATAGTCTAAGTACAAGCTTCATTCCAGCAGAGTGGAGAACTGCCATTGTCATCCCTTTGCACAAAGGTGGTGCCACTGCTGACCCTGCAAACTATCATGTTTATATCACGTTATCGAAAGATGAAAATAGTGAACGCTATTTCATCGGCCCCAAAACATCTAAACATGAAAATATCAAACATTCAGACACATACACACAACACAAGCATATCAAACAAATAGCAACCACACACATACACTTAAATTCCTACATCTAATGCTACACTAAACTAAACATACACTACTATCTACCCACTTACCTTAACCCAAACCCTAACCCTAAGGTCCGTCACTATCGCACACTCACCTAACCCGTGCCCTAACCCTAACTCACTTAACCCACCCCAACCCTAACGTACAAACAATTGCACACTTACCTGAACCCAACCCGTAACTTTCCACCACAGTGCTAAGAATAGCAAAGCCACAGAAATGGCCAAATAATTTTTTCCCCGAGGAAAGAATTCGCTTTCTGCAGTTTTGCTATTCTTAGCGTTCGCTGAATAGTGTTCGATATCAGAACATTCAAAGTTTTAATGCTTCAATGTTCTGATATAGACCCAAACTATCACCCCATTAGCTAGAAAAGGCTGATCTGTAAGGCCATAGAGTGTATTATTATGGACCTCATAAACAAGGACATAGGCAATCTCCAAGCACTTGACCTCACCCAGTTCAGATTCGTCAAGGGCAGATCTTGCCTGTTGAACCTGGTTGACTTTTTTGAGACTGTCACCAAGGCACTGGATGAAGGAAAGTCAGTACATAGAGCTTACCTTGACTTGGCCAAAGCCTTTGACACAATCCCCCACTTGGGCATCATCGAAAAGGTAACACACCTTGGCATAATTCCCTATCTCATCAGGTGAGTGGCCAACTGGCTCACTGATAGGACCCACAAGGTCAAAATAGGTGTCACCACATCTGACAGAAGACCTGTCACTACTGGTGTCCCCCAGGGATCTGTCATGGAACACCTATTGTTTGGCCTCTACTTTCCAGTGGTCCAGGCAAAGACAAAAGGCCTGTGGCTGACCAAGTTTGTGGATGTCTGTAAGTTGGATGCTCTCATTGATTCCCCAAATGATGTTAACATACTTAAGAGGGTCTCACAGCAACAAATGACTGGTGCCAAAGTTATGGCCTTACGTTAAATGCAAAAAAATGTATTAGCATGCTATTCAGCTAAAACATGACCCCTACTGATTACCACATTAATGGCAACCCCTTAAGCACACAACCTGTGATGAGAGACCTGTGTAAACAAGTTGACAACAATCTCACATTTGACCATCATGTAGTGGCAGTGGTCAGAAAAGCCTTTTACTTGGTTCACCTCATAAGTAAAGGGATTGCATCCAGAAAAAAGGAGGTTATTACCTCCCTGTACTCCTCTCTCATTAGGCCAATAATTGAGTACAATGCCCAGTTTGGTCTGTACCTCTCCAAACACCTGCACCAACTGGAAACGCCATAGAAATACCTCATAAAGAGAATCCATAGCCTCCAACACCTGTCCTATGTGAACAGGTTCAAATCACTATCATTCTACTTTGTATCATACAGATTGCTCAGAGGTGGTCTATATCTCACCTACAAGGCAATCTCAGACCCTGCTCTACTAGAGAGATGCTCCATATCTGTAAGTCTAACTCCCCATGTAGTACCCAATAGAAAGACTCAAATCTAATACGTGACATTAAAAAACCTGCTGGAGAGACAGGTTTGTCTCCCAGAGGCTGCCCCATCTCTAGAATAGACTCCCCATACACGTCAAACAAAGTACATCACTGACCCGCTTCAAACGCAATCTTGATGAGTGGATGGGTAACCACAATTTTGTTCCAGGGATTTCACCTATGGCCCTCATTGACAGGGGTGACAGGTGCTGATTGGGGTTTCCTTTTTAGGGATAAACTCTTGGCTAGGCTTGTAAGGGCCCCAGAGCCATTAGCCTAGTAATCGCCTATGATTCTATGATCCTATGTTCTACACAATTGTGCATATATTAAAATAATGCTTAAGCATGTACATTTGCTAGAAATAATGTATATGAAAGTATAACTATATAGAACATATAATATTTAAACTATATCAAAGACAGACTATAGTTTACAGCAGCTGTAGGACACTTAGCATGCCATCAAATATACAGAGCATATTCTGCTTGGCTGTATACAACCACACAGACATTGCAGCCCATAGAGCAGGTACACATCATTAGTTGATGTTTCTGTCACTACCACAACCATGGGCATCTGTTATGGGGGCACTAGCACATTATCACTTATGGGTAGCTACCAATCCGTAAAGTTTATATATAGTGGAAGCTAGTGGTGTAGTGAAAGGGTGAGTAGTAATACAATGACAATAACATGAGACATCCAGACACTGTGTGATGAGCATGAGTCAGTGATTCCCCCATATTATACAGTGCCTTAATGGCCTTGTCCAAGTTGGATAGGATTACAGTAGGTTGATGTTAGTGGTGAACAGTCTGGTGCAGCAGTACTAAGCCACATGTAAGTACAACATAGATAGGTGATGTTAGTGGTGAACAGTCTGGTGCAGCAGTACTAAGCCACATGTAAGTACAACATAGATAGGTGATGTTAGTGGTGAACAGTCTGGTGTAGCACTACTGAGATGCATGTAAGTACAACATAGATAATATAGATGACACTAACGCCACCAAAGTAATGCCACTCTGTGCGCGCACATAATTGTTGTGAGACACAGCAATGGCTGACTTGGAACACAGCACAGTCTGCCTCTTGCTCTTGTACTCATAGTACTTTCCTTTTAACCACAATCACCGGCATTAAATGTTTGAGTAGAAACTAATTATACACTTTGAATGATGTGGTTCCCTCCAGGAATGTAGCTCTCCCACTATCTGTGTGTTGACTCTCATCACTAGTGGAATAATGCTTAGCTGGTAACACAGCTATGTCTATTTGATGTTGGCTGCCCATGATGAAATATGAGGTAAATCTGGTACAACAGTGGCACTCTAAAAGTCATTGTTACCAACTCTTTCAAAAACTAGAAGTAGCTGTTGTTCTACCTGCTGCTCATTCACAGCAACAAATGTCACCCTAAGATTTAGAAATGATTTATCTCTACCTGGCACATGAGCTCCTTATCAAGATATCTGCAGTGCTCAAGCTTGTGCTGGCTCTATTAACATCAGTTAAGCCACCTACATGACATTATAAATAGAACTGTGCACCAAAATACATGTGTGCCATTCATAGGATGTTAATCGTCAGGCAGTACTAATACTATATATTACCAGGCATACTTTTGTGTGCCAGATCTAACATTACACATCACCAGAAATATCTTTGTGCATCAATACTAATGCTACACATCAACAGGCATATCTTTGTGTACCTGTACTAAAGTAACACATTGCCTGACATGCATTTATTAACCGGGAAAGTCTGACTTGGAACAAGTCAATTTTCAGTAGAGGCCCAGGGAGAAATGCTCCAGATGCATGTCTTTGTAACATGGGAAGAAACTGGAACACCCAGAGGAAGCCCACACCAAGGTAGGGAGGACATCCAGACTCCACACAGAAGGCACTACAGCTGAGAATTGAACTGGAAAACCTCTTGCTGTAAGGTGACAATGCTACCACTGCACCACCCATTTGTGCACTAGTAGCAATGTTACAAATCATCAGACATACTTTTATATGCCAGTACTAACATTACACACCACCAGGCATACCTTTGTGTACCTGTAGCTATGTGTACCAGGGCTAACTTTACACATCACCAGGCATTATTTTGTGTACAATTACTAATGTTACATGTCACTAGGCATACATTTGTGTATCAGTACTAACATTACACATCATCAGGCATACTCTTCTGTACAAGTACTAATGTCACACATCACAAGGCATACCTTTGTGTGCTAGTACTAATGTTATGTATAACCAAATTTACATTTGTCTACCAGTACTAGTGCTACAGATCACCAGGCATACCTTGATGTACCAGTATTAATGTTACACATAATCAGGCATACTTTTGCGTACCAGTACTAATGTTTCAGATCACCAGGCATACTTTTGTGCACCTGTAACTACCTTTGTGTACCAATATTAACTTTACACATCACCAGGCATACCTTTGTGTACCAGAGATAACATTGCATATCACCAGGTATTACTTTGTTTACAAGTTCTAATGTTTCACATCACCAGGCATGTTTGTGTACCGCTACTAAAGTAACCCAATTACCAGGCATACTTTTGTGTACCGGTATTAACATTACACCTCACCAGGCATTAATTTGTATACCAGTACTAACATTACGCATTACCATACATACCTTTGTTTTCAGCACTTGGCATGTTTGGCCTTTTAGCATATTTGCCATGAGTCTGTAATGGTGGTTGCAGGATGAGGGGAGATTTGTGATCCTGGATCAGCATATAAAAAGTGCAATGAGCCCAGCATGCCAATGCACAATGTAATTCATTTTGAGTACACACCTATTCAATTGTATCAATGCTTACAGATTCATCAGTCCCCCATCTGATGCCCTGAACTGCATTGCATGTAGTGGCATTGCTGGAGCATAAAATATGCAAACTAATTTGGCTGTAAGACATTTGTGGGTTTCTGAGATACCATATTCAAACATATAAAATGAGATACAAACTTATATGATGTCATATGGGGAACCACCTCATAACCTCCTCCAAGTTTGTAGTCTACGTGTGATGACCAAGTAAAGGATAAACAACTCCAGAAAGTATGAGTTCTGTGACATGATTAGGTCCAGTACTATACATACAGTTTATCTCATCAGTGCAGATTTCAGGAGTACCTGGAGCATTGCCCATGTTACTTCAAATAGGATAAAAACTAACATTATGATTGAAGAAGGGGCCACAGATCCACATAATCCTCTTATGTGTCATCAGTGTCAAGTACACACTATTTGAGCCTCTGTTTAAGCTGTTCAACCTCAGCCTGTCAGGAAGAACACCCACTGTGAGTGCCTTATACAAGGGAGGGTCCCTGCAGAACCATATATATATATATATATATATATATATATATATATATATATATATATATATATATATATATATTTTGTTTTGTGTCTTTCAGCTTTTCCAAGTTCCGGGTCGCCACAGTGGAACTCCGGTCCACTAATGATTAGCAGTTGATTTTTACGTACCGGCTTGCCAGGCCTGATGCACAACCTTCAACGAAGGTATGCCCATTCACGCATGTCTTCATGCAGAAGACGCTCTAGCTGAGAATCGAACTGGACAGCGTCATACTGTGAGGCGACAACGCTGGATATATACAAAAACTATGGAATGCATCATAGCAGAACTCATTAATGTAGACATAGACAATAGACTGAACTAGACCCCACTCAATTTGGTTTTGTAAAGGGTAGGTCATGCCTCCTGAACCTAGTAAACTATTTTGGAAATATCACAAAGGCTGTTGACAGTGATAACCCTGTCTACATTATTATTTTTTAAGTTTTAAATGAGTGTTGGTGAGAATAAGCTCAAGGAATTTGTATGTATGCGATAGATAACTGAACAGCTATAAAGTACTATCATTTTAAAACTTAATGCTTGATAGTCAGATCACATGACAAATTTATATGTTTAGATAACAGTTACAAGGAACCTGTTATAAGACTAGCGCAGTGTGATCCAGCTCCTAGCACAACTTTGTTTACTTTGTATAGCAATACAAAGATAGCTTAATAAAGATAATACAGACTCAAAGGTCAAGCAACATTCCTGTAACAACATTCCTGTTTGGGCAGCATTGACATCTATAGCAGTGCAGTCTAATTAAAAATATAATTTTATTATTAGAAGTGTTTTATCCAGGCACATTATGCATCAAAAACAAAAAGCAGATGTGGCTCAGTTTTTAAAGCATGTCTCATTTACTGATTAAATTTGTCAAAAAGTTTGAAAGACATCTGTAATGAGTTCAGAAATTATGTGATTCCATTTGTTAAAATGTCAGCTTGGTATTTTTTGATTGTGCAAGAGATGTATATGGACAGAAACATGGGTCTAAATGCTTGAAATGACAGAATATAGTAGTCTGCTATACATCCATTATAAATCTGCAGTCACTATGCAGTCATTAAGCTCAGACAAGTTTTACACAGGCAAAGACAAATTAGATTATCTAAAGTTATGCAATATTCAAATCTGCAAAGTGATTTAGAATGAAAGCAGTTGCAACCAAAGAGTCAGATAATAATGGTGACTAAGGTAAAAACAGAAAAAGAAGAAGGAGCCATATAGAACTTATGGCAGGATACAAGAGATAGGACATAAACAGCTAACAGTACCAGTTATTAGCAAGATGTACAATATATTTTAGGCACCATTCAGTTATCCATTGATGTCCAGTACCTAGGCAAACAATATGTAGATATGCAGAAAACAAGACACATCACAGGTCAATAACAACACAGTGCCATTCCTTGCTGAAATTCATACTTGCTCTTGGTGTTTGTATTTCAGTGATATGCACATCATGAACACACCTAAGAGAGGCAATCCTTCAGAAAGAGTTTAAAAGGCAAAGGATGTTGTTTCCAATATGCTGTAGAAACGAAAATGAATTAAATCAAAATGTTATCGGGTTTCCCTCAGAATTCAACAGCTGCTAGCCTTCTTCAATGAATGTTAGGTTTAATTTTTTTTCTTATGAGGTAATCAGCAGCAAAATTCAATAAACATTCTGAATGTGACTGTAAAGATTTACTAAAACTAAATATATATATATATATATATATACATATATGCATACGTATATAATAAAGATATATGAGTTTATGTAAAGTAGCATAGCTAGGGTGGGGCAAGAGGAGCAACTGTCCTGGGTGCAAAGTGTTGGGGGCACAATCAGCCAATCATGTTTTTGCTTTAATGCAATACTGGCTTTTAAAAGCCAGTATTGCATTTGCAGTCAAACCTGAGCATAGTGGCATTCCATATGTAGTCTAAACTGTAGCAACTGCTTGCTACATTGTAGCAAGCAGTTTTGCTACAGTTTAACAGTAGAAAAAATATTCTTTTTGTAATCAAAACCTGAGCACTGTAGAGTTCTGTGCAGGCAGGATGTAAATTGTAGCAACTGTTTGTTACATTTTTTTACTAAAATATGTTAAAGGAGGGTTGGGGCCAGGGCACAGAAATGGGACCTGAAGGGCTGGGCAGGAGGGATGGGGAGGGTGTCATCCTGGTTGGTTTGCCGGTAGACAGAATGTTCATTTTTTTCTTTTTAGTTGAAGAGCTGGGGAGATGTAGATCAAACTTTAATAAGCAGATCATCTACATGTAGCAATTAGCTTATTTTTCTTTTGCTCCTCACTTGGTGGGGCACTGGTTCATAGTATCAACACAGGGTGCTAGTTGAACCAGCTATGCTTCTGTTTATGTCAAGTGCTTGAACTATAAAATGCTTGATCATTTGCACATCGCAAAGATGTTTGAATCACAAAGATTAAAAAAAACTACCCAAACAAAAAGAAAACATATTTTTGCGGGGATCAAGCCCCCCCCCCCAAAAAAAAAAAAACATACACCACACTCCCACAAACCCAAATATTGAAAAGATATTCAAAAAGGTGTGTGAAGCTTGTTGCTTATGTATGTGAGAAATTCAAACTGAAGGCTCAGTAGTGCTTTCATGTTACTTTGCTGGAAGAAGCTACAACTTAATATTGTATGTGGTCAAAAGGCACATCCAGTCATCATTAGGGCTCAGAGACAGTTTTAAAATGGGACTGCTTTCATTTAATAAGGAAGTCCATCAAGTTAGCTTGAAAGATCACTGCTCTAATTTTGCCCAGCACATTTTTCTTCCTATGCTGATATGTTCCACATCAAACTAGACAAACTTCCAGTTATGTACTCCATGAAGTTAGACCCAGAGGTGAATCCAGTTATCAGGCCAGCACGTAGAGTTCCAATACCCATGCAGGACAGAGTCACAGCCGAGTTAGATAAAATGGTGACACAAGGTGTGATTTGTCCAGTTGAAACTTCAACTGAATGGGTATATTCCATGGTGGTAGCTCATAAGAAAAGCTCAGATGGCAAAAGCTATCCAAGGGCTTGCACAAGTGTATAAATACTGAGCATGTGCATGTCTGACTGCCATTTTGTAGTTAGCTGTTGAGCTGTAAACATATATGCATGTAAGCTCTGTCTGTTAACTAGTTTGTTCATATTTAGTGATGCTGCTATCCATCCTGATGTATTTGTATGTATTAAGGCATCTGAACGAAACCCCAGACCTTTTTGTCATATGTGTTAGAGACAAACGAGTGACAATCCATTCAGTTTTGGAGTCTTTCAGAAACCTTAAGACCACTGGGAAATGGGTGTCCTGAAGTGAAAGTCTTGAGTCTGTCAGCTTACTGGTGTCAATGTTAGCATCAGAAAGGGAGAGAACTGGGGACCAGTCAATAGTAGCAAGCTTGGAGTGTAGAATGGAGATTTTTACAAAGGGGCTACAATCTGAAAGGTATTAGCCTGGGGGTATTTGATTTGTAGATTCTGTAGGGAGAAAGTGATAGAGTAATGATCACTGTAAGTGAGTGGATGAATGGAGATAAAAGGGATATTGTCTGGATGAGTTGTAATAGTGAGTTCAATTAGAGAATGATGACTACATTTAAGGGTGAGTGTTCCTGGGATGTCTACTTGTTGGAGTAGACTGAAATCTGCAAGAAATGCAGTCAAATCATGTTTAATTGAGCCAGAAGGTTTAGATTAAAGTCATCCAGGATGACGATTCATTAATTTGGTTTGATGTGAGAAAATATGGACAGTAGTAAATTTTTTAATTTGTGGAGTGAAACAGGAGGTCACAGATAGGCACTGGCCAGGTACACGTATTGAGGACTTGACTGGAAGTCTATTTAGCAATCAGTTAGGGTCATAGTCAATGGATGCATTGGCTTGAGAAATAACTGAGATGTTACTAGAGGATTTGTGCTGTAACATAATGTCACCAACAGGTATGGTGCCATGCATCAAATGAGTAAATACACTCAAAGGAAAAAATTGTATATGTGATGATGGATATTCTTGAGCCATGACTCAGTTCTTGCAAAAAAATCAGGGAAGTGGGAGTTCAGAAAAGAGCATATGCTGTCTAGCTTGCTTCAAATGCTTTTAGTGAGAAGTATACATGAAAGAGAGCCTGACTTTGGAGTCTGCATGTGTGTGCATGTGTGCACTTGTGAACCTGACAAATGTTTAGAGCTCATACCATTAATGTGGGAGAGAGAGAGAAATGGGATAATTTCAGAATGGAAATGCATAAAGTAGATGAGATAAGACAGAGAAAATATGCAGTGTTGCCAAAGGCATGGGTTTTATTGTTGCTGGAGCAGTGGTATGTGAGATGGGAGGAATGGCTGTTGTACAATGTAGTATATGGGAACAAATATTAGCATAAGGCGGTTGTGACGCTTGTTATAGTAGTGGGTAGCAAGTGATGTTCAGACTTCTTAGGATGTGCTTTGACTTGAACTTGTGTGTCCTGAGTGGAGAGCAAAAGTTGTCAGATTGTCTGTGCTAAAATTAGTTGTCTCTTTGAATGTGTTGCATATTTTAAGAAGTTAGTCAGATAATGAGATTTATATGTGTGGTACAGAAAGGTTAGTTTGAGTAACCAAGAAATGTCTGAGGATTAGGGGTGGTAGGATGAAGGCAAAGCAGCCATATCTACACAATTGCATGTGTGTGTGTGTGTGTGTGTGTGTGTGTGTGTGTGTGTGTGTGTGTGTGTGTGTGTGTGTGTGTGTGTGTGTGTGTGTGTGCTTTGAAGTGCGCATGCAGTTAAAGACAAGGTCAATTTTAAACTAAACAATAACACACTCAACCTCTCCCCACTACCCACACCCTTACCTAACTTCCGTCCTGCTCTACTCATCGCACTAAACTGCCACCTTGGCCCCCATAAGAAACTAGTTATTGCTTCAATCTATAGCCCTACTGGGAACAACTTAGCAATCTTTGAAACTATCCTATCCTGCCCTCAACATACCATACAAAACCTTCATCTTGGGTGATGTCAACTTAGACTGGTCCAAACTGAAAATAGACTCTCCCCAACTTAGTATTAATCTTCATGGTTTTAAACAGCTTATATCATCTCCAACTCAGTACCACAAAAACCCGCAGTCTAGCTCAATAATTGACTGGATACTCAGCAATTCCCCTCAATATACCTCAACCCTACAACATACCCTGACCAACTTAGTGACCACCTACCCATCTCTATCCTTCATGTCCCCTCCCAACTTCCCAAATTCCACATTTATAGAGACTGCCGCAAACTCTCTAACTTCGATCTTGTCCAATTTAACACTATTTTATCTTCCATAGACTGGTCCATCCTCCTCAAACATATCTCTCTAAATGATGCCATATATAGATATAATATTTTTTTCCTAGACACCCTTAACTCACTAGCACCCTCTAGAAAGATCAGACTAAAATCCAAGTATGCGCCCTGGCTCTCAAAAGAAGCAAAGTCCCTAATGCTAGAAAGCGACAAAGCTTGGAAAGCATGGACAAAATCTAAGGACTCACCCCTACTTCATAGCTATAGACACCTGAGAAATCTTGTCAAAAAGCACACCATCAGCGACAAAAAGTCTTACTATAACACTGCCCAACTTAAAAAAAAACAACCCTCAAAAGTTCTGGGCCTCCATTAATAATATTCTTTCCCCTGGCTCCCCTGCAAACTCCTCCCCTTACCCTAACTCATCTCCTCTTGAAACAGCTACTCTACTCAATAACCACTTCATTGATACTATTCAAACACTCATGCCTCCCACCTGCAATTCTACTCCTCTGCCAAACCCTCCCAAACCATCCAACAACCCACCTTTTTCTTTGCACCCTGTTTCCACTTCCTACATCAGATCACTTCTCCAGAAATTCAAACCCTGCTCTCCTTCCACAGATAACCTACCTCCTTATTTCCTTTAACTTGTTGCTGATTCTATTGCCTTCCCATTATCCATACTTATAAGCAGATCTATACAAGAGGCTACTGTCCCTATATCATGGAAATCTTTTTACAATATTCCTTTGCATAAAGGTGGAAACTCAACTGACCCCTCTAACTACAGACATATAGCCATCTCATCCCTCCTCTCTAAGATTCTTGAAAAATGCATCCACTCTCAACTACCTTCTTGAACACAACCTTCTTATTCCCACCCATCATGGCTTCTGTCCTAAACACAGCACAACTACTGCCCTCCTGTCCTTCACTCATAAAATTGCTGAAGCCCTTGATAATAACAAACTGGTTCTTGTCTCTTCCTTGACCTATCTAAAGCTTTTGATACAGTCCCCCACCCTCTCCTACTATCCAAACTTGCTAACCTCAATATGAGTTCCTCCTCCCTTGCCTGATTCTCTAGCTACTTATCCTGCAGGCAACAATCAGTAAAATGGCTCTCCTCTTCCTCTCCTTTCCTATCTGTCCCAACAGGGATCCCACAAGGCTCCATCCTAGGCCCCCTTCTCTTTAATATTTTCATCAATGATCTTCATACAGCTTGCAATACATTTTCCCTCATCCAATATGCAGATGATTCTATGCTCATTACTACCTCTAATAAGATCTCTATACTCCATGATCTCACACAACAGGTCTTCCTAGCTACAGAACACTGGTTATCTACCAATCTCCTCATCCTTAACCCTAAAAAGACCAAACGCCTACTATTTCTCTCTCAATCTTTATCCCACCATAAATCTTCCTTTGCCATTACATCCTCAAATAACACTACTATTCAGCCAGAATCCCACACTAAACTCCTAGGGGTCATCATTGATGATGAACTCAAATTTAACTTGCACATTCTACAATGTATAAAAAAGACAAACCAAAAGCTTGGTTTACTATATCGCCTTAATAAATTCTTAACTGCTAATTCCAAACTCACCCTTGCTCAAGCCCTCCTCCTCCGCTCCCTTCTCTATGCTGCCCCCGTGCTCACCCATATTCAAACTACTATCTTAAACAAACTCCAGCAGACATCATGATAGCTCGATTTGTTACTAACTCACCCTATAATACTCATCACTGCCTATCTCTAAACTCTCTCAAATGGCTTGAATTCCCACATTTATTGTTACTAGCCCAACTGCAAATGTTACATACTACAGTCTATAAACCTCTAGCATGTCCTGCTCTGTCGTCCTTCATTACTAAGTACTCTCCACCCCGTACCCTTAGGACATCAAATCAGCAACTACTACAACTATACTACCCCAAAAAAGCAGTAGGTAAACTCCTTAAAAGTACTCTGTGGCCCAAGCTTGAGACAGACTTCCTAGAGACATTTGTAGCATTGTACACCCATCTCACTGCAAGGAGAAACTTAAACTTCATTTATTTAGTCCAAAACTTGCCCCTGTCAAGCCCCAACTTAACTCCTACTCCTTCATTTCTTTCCTTCTATACAGGCTCTCCTCAGCTTAGTATATGCCTACTTGCACTATGTTTGTCTAAATATATCTGTTGAATGTTTTCTATTGTACATATTGTATATACTTAGGTACTCCACCGTATTAGAATTAGTGTATTCCCTTGACTTAAGTATTTTTTTTTCTCTGTGATATCTCCATATGTCAGTTACTACATATGGTATGTCTAATTATATTTCTGTTTGAATGCTGTTTTATTGAACATATTGTATATATTTTGGTACTCTACAGTATTAGAATTAGTGTATTCCCTTGACTTAAGTATTTGTTTTTCTCTGTAATATCTCCATATGTCAGTTATTACTTATGAAATTGTAAAACTATCCTTGCACTGATTTTTAACCTGTATATTCTTAAATTGTATTTTCTTCTCGGAGATTTTCTCCTCGGGTCTCCACTGAAAATGGGCCACAAACCCAGCTGGACTAACCCGGTTAACAAATGCCAATAAATAAATAAATAAATAAAATAAACAGATATCCAAAGGCAATTAATAATAAAAGCACTTAAAATAACAAAGTCAGATGGGACACTAAGTAGCACAGGAGGAGATTTTCTGCCTCCTGCAGATGGAAACAAATGTCTTAGAACTTCAAGGAAGGAGAATGTTTTGACCACAACTGGAAATTATTTGTTTATTGTCTCTGTTAGCACAAGCCACAATAACTGTGATAGCCAAATCACTAAACTGCAACTGTGTCCTTATTGAGCAGTCCTTTTTATGAATACATAAATCGAGAGCACGTCATAAAAATATAAGGAAATCTTTCCACATGACTTGCTTTATTTCATCTGGCAGAAATTCTGCAAGACTTTGTAACTTCACTTGTCTGAGAAAGGAAATAGTAATCAAACATGTAAGGTGTGGACTGTTTGGCACTGTCTTACAGAACCTAAAATTAAGAAATAGAAGGAGAGACCTTAACAGACATCGTAGAAAGAGAACAAGCAGATCAGAAAACAAGGAGAAGTGTTAGAAATAAAAGGAGCAAGCAGGGTGCTGTGTTGTGGTATTATGGCTGGTGGCTAGGATAACATCAGCAGGGTGCTGTGCTGTGGTGTTGTTGGTGGTGGCTAGGATAACATCAGCAGGGTGCTGTGCTGTGCTGTGGTGTTCTGGGTGGTGGCTAGGATGACATCAGCAGGGTGCTGTGCTGTGATGTTGTGAGTGGTGGCTAGGATAACATCAGCAGGGTGTTGTGTTGTGGTGTTGTGGGTGGTGGCTAGGATGACATCAGCAGGGTGCTGTGCTGTGATGTTGTGAGTGGTGGCTAGGATAACATCAGAAGGGTGTTGTGTTGTGCTGTTGTGAGTGGTGGCTAGGATGACATCAGCAGGGTGCTGTGCTGTGGTGTTGTGGGTGGTGGCTAGGATAATATCATCAGGGTGCTGTGCTGTGCTGTGGTGTTGTGGGTGGTGGCTAGGATAACATCAGCAGGGAGCTGTGCTGTGCAGTGGTGTTGTGGGTGTTGGCTAGGATGACATCAGCAGGGTGTTGTGCTGTGGTGTTGTTGGTGGCTAGGATAACATCAGCAAGATGCTGTGCTGTGTTGTTGTGGGTGGTGGCTAGGATGACATCTGCAGGGTGCTGTGCTGTTGTGTTGTGGGTGGTGGTTAGGATGATGACATCAGCAGGGTGCTGTGCTGTGGTGTTGTTGGTGGTGGCTAGGAAGACATCAGCAGGGTGCTGTGCAGTGGTGTAGGTGGTGGCTAGGATGACATCAGCACAGTGCTGTGCTGTGGTGTTGTTGGTGTAGTTGCCACCAGCGGTTGGGAAACAAGACTGGATAATGGCAGGGATGCTCAGTCTTGCTGTTACTGCATATAAAAAAGAAATAAATAGAAAGAAACAAAGTAAATGAATACAAATGTATCTTAGATCAGGTCAGGAAAACAATATGATGCATTATCCAAGCAGCTTTTACCGGGCTCTGATATTTGTTAGTTTATTTTTTACATTACTAAAATAATCCAATAATATATCAAGGAAGAAAATGTGGTTATACAGTTTAAAGAAAAAAAACATGATTTTTTTAAAGAGAAGTCATCATCTTAAACTTGGTATAAATGGTTAAAAGTATGATCCCTTGATGGGCAAGCTACCAAATGCAACATCTGTCATGACGTTTACCCCAACCACCCCCCAAAGGAATTGCAGTTGACTGCAGAGAAAAAGTGTTAGTTTGTAACCAACATGTTTACAAGATATTCAAACCATCTTACCTATAAATAAATAAATAAGACTTTAGACTTTAATTTTGATAATCGTGTCTGTAAAGTTGCAAATAAATGCTACAGTGCTATCGTAATGATAAATGCCATTTCATCCCATTCTAAAATATTATTGCCAGTTTACTTAAGCAGTATTTGGCCAAAGCGGGAGTATGGTATGGGAGTTTGTTTACATTCCAGAAATTATATCATTAACCTGGAAAGAGAACAGAAAATGTATACTAAAAAGATTAAGCACATGCATAGCTTGAACTATGAGAATAGATTCCATTCATTACCTGCTCGACAAAAGGGATTTAATCTGGATTTACAAATGCTGATATGATGAAGCTTTTTAGTTGGTTCTAGGGACTCATTTTCATAATCATGGTAGAAACACATGGAATTAGTAATTGTTGGTAGGCATTGAAAGGATAAGTCCAAACGTCAGAACTTCTTTCATAGTAGAGCAGTTAGGAAATGGACTAGATTTCCAAAGGACATAAACACCTTATACATTCATTGAAATATTGAAATATCGATAATACAATTTAATGTAGCACTACTAAACATTTCTACCTCAAACTGTTCTTCAAAATCACCCATTTCTTTTTGTAATTTGTCATAGTATCTGGAACGGCTCAAAAATTATTTACCGCCTTATTGAAGTACAGTAATTATGTTTTGTCAATTACTTTGGCTATACTATCACTAACATTTTAAACCTATATGCTGTATTGCAGTCTGTATTTTTATTTATGTTCTATCAGCCACAAAAGATCAGCAGAATACCTACTAGGAAACTGGTGGAGAACCACAGTTCTGAGTCTGAAGAAAGCATTAAATAAGCTACTGTTTCAAGCCAAACATTCAAATACAGTATAAAATATTCTATGAACACAAGATTACTCAAACGTTGCACATCGCAAATGTTGAGATGAGATATTATGAGCTCCAGCATATAAAAAAAGGACAATTTCTAGGCCAAAATAGTGAGTTCAAAAACTCATTGTAACTTGATTAAAGCATTTTTACAGGGAGGCTTCATCACAGTGGGGTAGGTAGCAGCTTCCACATTGTTAACAATGTATACTAACTCCAAAGTCATTGTACCTTGGAGTTCATAAATACTCCAGGATGCTGCAATCTCAGATTGAATACATATTCCTTAATATTTGCTGTAACAGTATGTATGTAACTGAGGTATACTAATATGGTTTGTTTTCTTTTATATAGATGTATGTTTGCCTTTGTCTTAAGTGAAATTAAATAAAGATGTTAAAATATTTGCTGTAACAGTCTTACAATTCTGTTGTAATAGGCTGGTGGAGAATTTAAGATTGCCTATCCAATTAAGTATGTTTTTTGAAGGCAACAATGGTCTTACTTTGCATGACATGTAACAAAAGTTTGTTCTCGAGATAGGTAATATATATTGGTACATGAATTTATCATGCCAAAGTATTTTATTTCTCTGTTGATGAAGGTTATGTTCCTTTAATTGGATATTTAAGGTATCATATGTTTTGCAAAGGCATGGAAAGTCAAAAAGGATTGGATTGTTCATGGTTCAAAAGGTTAGACACAGATCTTCATGGAAAAGTCTCTGAGAGACTGAGTCCAAAGAGAGAGGGCTGGCAGTCTGTCCTGATAACTAAGATATGTGAGGTCACTGATCTTTTTAGTTATGACTCTCCGAGGTCTGTCAAGCTGAGTGATGTTTAGACAAGTACATGGCACAAGGTGTATTATTGTATTCAATAATGGTTTTGATGAGCTATGAGTCAAAGCGAATTAAGACTTCTTTGGATCTACTGAAGATGTCTTTGGGAATTATATGATCCAGATAGAAAGCTTTCCAAATACTGTGTTAGACTTGATGGTTACATGATAACGAATTATCAGCAAGAGTGCCTATATCCCTTCCAGTAGTGCCATATGGTATATAAAAATGTTTTTGTTTACCAAATTTAACCATTGTCCTTGCACAAATTGTTTACTTGGTCTAACCTATGGTGGAACAATTGTGAATCTATGAAAGACTGAATTGTACCTCCCAGTTTAGAGTATCTGCAAACTTAGATAATCATAAGTTGGGAATGTTGGCTCGAATCTCTGAAAGACAGAAGCCAAATGGGATACAGCCCAGCACTGAGCACTGTTGTATGCCACTGGTACTTTTTTTTTTTCTGAAAGTGGCACCTGTGACTCTAACCATGTGTTCTGTCAGACAACCTGTTAGCTATCCACCACACAACATAGGGAGTTATATTTAGGTGTACATGTCTGCCATTAATGCCTGCATAGTTAATGCCAAAGGCCTTGGTCAGATACAAGTAAGTTGTATGCATTCTATAACCACTGTAAACTGCTTGGTTACTTTTTCAAAGAAATTAATGAGGATAAAAGGCTGGACCTTCCTCTGACAAATCCAAATTCAAACGTGCCCAGGGTTAAGAGATTTACAATGTCTGAGATCTTTATGATGTCAGAGATAATAGGCTCCCTAGCTTTGCATATCAAGCTAGTAAGCCTAATGGTTTTACAGTTACCAGGGATGTGGTTGGGCTACCTTGTGTAATGACATTACAATGACTGTTTTCCAAGCTTAAGGAATGTAAGTGTGGAGAGTTTAGATTAAAGAAGTTAAGCAGGGTTTCAGAAAAGCCATATTTGGCACTGATAATCATGTGGCTGAGTATTACACAGGACCCATGGCCTAACTGTTGCACTTGACTGAGACAGTCAATGATACAGCAAAAATGCATTCAGTGCAAATCATTCAAAGGATATTACCCTAATAAATGGTCTTGTCTCTACAGTATACTATGTGTTCTCAGGGACTTAAACACTCATGGTAAAACATAATTTCCTGTTATTATAATCAAAGCATAGTAGTAGCAGCATGAGGTCTTCTTATATAAATCTCTCCTACAGCTGTCCAATATATGATGTTACTAGGAAAATGAAGTTCTTAAAGTTAGACAAAAAAAAATCAGTCTTGTGAAACTCTAGAGACTTTGTATCATGACCCCTGAGTGAAATAATTGTTTCATCAAAGTTCATGTACTTCTAAGGCATGTTCACCTCACCAAGAACATATTAACATTTTTTCACCAGTACTACCAGACCCCATAAACCAAACCTCAGTTATATATGTATTTATATGTTTATTTATTTATTTAGTCATGTAAATGTTTAGCCATTCACTTATTCATTCAGGTGACTGGGCTGACAAAAATGTAACATTTTCAGCCATAGTCAAAGCCACATTAAGGTAACACATATAAACCCAGGTGGTCAGTTAAAAATAGAGAGGCTCAAAACATACATAAGTGAAACTTAGTTCCACATATAGAGTAATTTCCATAAAAGAATCCATAACATAGGATACAAAATAAAACAAAAATCAGTGCTTTAGTGTGTACCAATTTTAAGACTAGTCTAAAACAGTATTAAATAAGCTCATCATCAAAAAGGTCACTGTTCAATATACACTAGTGATATATTTATATGCCTATAGCCCTAGCATCAAGGTACAAAGGGACTCCCTAAAGATTTTAATGGTCTTGGTGCAATGTCTGGTCACTGAGTCTATTCATGCATTTTCTTTATTAAATAAGGCAGGCATTCCAGTATAGGATCTTTATATGTTCTGTCAATAATTCCCTTTTCTTTTATTCAGTAGTTATGGCCACACTAGCTGTTCAATTTCATGTTTTGTGGCATTATGATTGGCAGTGGTTGTAGTTATGGTACATAAAGTAGTCCTTCACTTTCCTTGCTGCCAAAGAATCTATGACTGCTACCAGTCGTCACCCAGCAGTAATCGCATGCCAGAGCAAACAACATGCATACACAGCATAGCTGCATGCATAAGCTTCATGATCCAACCACTTGTCAGTAGCATTTTCAGTTGTACAGAATGGGCTGTAAATTCAACTTGAGTGAGGGTTAAACATATATTTTCATTGTACTCCTAGGCAACATATCACAAGCTCATGCTAATTGCAATTATCTGATAATTCTGAATTCCTAGAAATATGTAGTTTTTTTGTACTACTTCTCTAGATGCCAGGAAGATATTGTCAGATGAGACCTGCAAAAGTAAGAGTTTCAGTTGTCTGCAGTTGCTTTGGTTACATGTGCTTCAATACATTATTTGTTCTTTGTACTGTTGTCCAACAGTGCTGTATTGCAATAAAATATTTTAGGTGTCTTGAAGAAATATGTTCTGTGAACTGCCACCTCATGTTTCATTGACTGCCATGTTACCAGTTAAATTCAATGAAAAGCATGTTGTCTTATAATGCATCACAATAAAATTTACAATGCAAATGGAGAAACCATAAGTGGATGTTTTTTTCCAATGGATTCAACTACCAAAATAAATGGACAAGGCGAGCTTTGGCTTATGGGTTTATATCTATGTAGGGTGTAGGACAGAGACCTATTAATTTTATTTTAGTGTAACGTGCCATCAAAAAGCTTACTTTTAAGAAAACATGCACTCTACAGATCAGAGCCAGTTAAATATGGTTTGATGATTTATTCTGCTCTTCTGCAGAATGCTACCCCAACAAAAACATTGAAATTGTTGGTCATTTAATAAAAATGCCAGCATATTTTTCTGCTTCTCTGTTTGTGTCACTTCTTTATTTATTTTTATTTCATTTTTTTTTTTTGCATTCAATATGCTATTTAAAGTGAGAGGCATTAAATGTAAACAAAATTAACAAGAAAAGGAAACATGAGAAAAGGAAGGTATCGGGAAGAAAAAATAACAAAACAGGAAGTGATGCAGAGAGAGGATAAGAAAGATATTTCATGACAACAAAATTATAGAAATGTCAGAAAGAGGGGACAATGAAGAGACTAGTGCAATTTGGGCAGCATCTCTTAAAAATAGAGTTGTATTCATTTGTTTCTCTGTTTCCTAGCTTTCTTAGGTGTGAATTGCAATGTTTTACAACAAGAATAATAGTGTATCACACAAGTAAATACCTCATATAGACTGGGAAGATATGTGAAGGCTGCCAGCCTAGCTAGATAGAATTTTGTAAATATTAATATAAGTCACAGGCTTGTTCTCCTAAATGTGAAAAGACTATATTGGATGTTGAACTGCAAAAATGTAACAACAGTGCACTCTGCTGTAAGAAAGCTGATAAGTCAAACATTTTATGACTGTTTTGATCTCAGGACTTGGAGCCATGGTGTCTGAACCAGCAGATTCTTTCTATTGTTTTGAGACTAGAGTTAATTGCTACATTTTACATATATATAATGTCTTTAATTGCTGTAGTTTCCTGACCAGGTGCAAGCTTACTAAGAAATGTTAATGTAGAGTTTCTGTTAGCCTGGGAAACCAGAGAATTGTTAAGAATGATGTAATCTAAAATGAGTCAGCAGGATATATTATCAATTTGAAGGACTTTCTCAGAGACAGAGAGAGAGCATTTTGCATTTGTCTTCAGAACTGACCACTCACCAGCACTTGCTTTGCTCTGTCTGTGTGTAAGTAGGATCTTAGACTTTAGTGTCTCTCCCAGCAATAGATAGAAAATAGTAAGTTTAGACTAGTTGTTTTCTGTATTGATGTCAGAACTATTCTACTGTATTATTTTAAGCATTTTCTTGTGATCTCTAAACTCTTGACTGGCACTGTGTAGCCAAAAGTATTGTCTTGTGTTTTATTATTTATTATTAAAGATTTTTAAACCTTTTAACTGTGGCTGTTTTGTGTAGAGATAATTTAAGCTCTAGAGTACTCTTCAAATAAGCCTTGCTGCTCAGTCACACTGATCCTTTCTCTCCAGATCCCCAATAAGACTCCCCACTGGCACAGCTATAGAGTGGGGCCCTTAGCCAGGGTCCCAAGCCAAGTCCTCCTAGCACTCTCTCTGTCCAACCAGTGCTTTGTGCCCCTGCCCAAGTAGCTGATACACACACACACACACACACACACACACACACACACACACACACACACACACACACACACACACACACACACTTTGAGATATGCTTTATATACAGCCACACAGACACTTCTGGGGAAGGCTGGCTCAGGTTCACTAGCTGTGCTCCTTCTGGCCAGGCTATAAAGTAATAATCACTGCCACCAGGACCCTTACATATCAGCGACTAAAAAGGTTCTTGCCAAAGGGTGTCCAATTATTACTGTGCAATATTATTATCCAAATGGTAAATGTGACCAAGTAGCAAGGCTTATTTGGAGTGGTTTTCTACAGTATCACTATATATATGCAATGTACTCTAGAGCCTAAATTATCTCTAAATAAAACAGCCACAGTTAAAAGGTTTAAAAATATTTAATAATAAAAAATAAAACACACGACAATACATCTTACTACAGAGTGCCAGTCAAAAGTTCAGGGATCACAGGAAAATGCTTAAAATAATACTGTAGAACAGTTCTGACATCAATACAGAAAACAGCTAGTCTAAACTTACTATTTTCTATCTATTGCTAGGAGAGACACTAAAGTCTAAGATCCTACTTACATATAGACAGACCAAAGCATGTGCTGGTGAGTGGTCAGTTCTGAAGACAAATGCAAAATGTTGTCTCTCTCTCTCTCTCTGAGAGAAAGTCCTTTAGATTGATAATACATCCTGCTGACTCATTTTAGATTATATCATTCATAATAATTCTCTTGTTTCCCAGTTTAACAGAAACTCTACATTAACATTTCTTGGAAAGCTTGCACCTGGTCAAGAAACTACAACAATTATAGACATTATATGTAAAACCTAGCAATTAACTCTAGTCTCAAAACAATAGAAGGAATCTGCTGGTTCAGACACCAGGGCTCCAAGCCCTGAAATCGAAACTGTCATAAAATGCTTGACTTATCAGCTTTCTTACAGAAGAGTGCATTGTTGTTACATTTTTGCAGTTCAAAATCCAATACAGTCTTTTCACATTTAAGAGAACAAGCCTGTGGCTTATATTAATATTTACAAAGGACAGAATTATCTACAAAATTCTATCTAGCTAGGCTGGCAGCCTTCAAATATCTTCACATAGACAACTATTTTTAGGACTGGTACCAGCTATACATTCTATATACTTTTGGGAGATGAAAGGCAGTGTTCACAAAAGAACAACTGGGACACTGCTAAATGATTACAAGGTTAACATTCACCCACTAAATGCCTGAAAATGTAGGCTTAGTTTATTTAGAGACATTTGCTTCTTTTTTGCATCATATATCAGGAAATGGACTAAGTTTATGCAGAAGTATTTTCATCCTTTTTCATATTAAAGTATTTCTTAATTTTCTGGGGTCCTACAAAAAT
This sequence comes from Protopterus annectens, assembly GCF_019279795.1. Classification (NCBI taxonomy): domain Eukaryota; kingdom Metazoa; phylum Chordata; order Ceratodontiformes; family Protopteridae; genus Protopterus; species Protopterus annectens. The sequence continues at coordinate 967,747,725 of NC_056741.1, forward strand.
GTAAATACAGTATATACAAAAACCTCTCATCAACTCTCAGTTCAATTATTATGTGCAAACCAAGACATATTGTACATTCAAAGGCAATATTTATTGCTCTTACTGCTATCTGCAGCAGCTGAGTGCAGCCCATTAACTAAAATCCAAAGATAAGGAAAAAAAACATCTACAAAGCTCATCTAGATAGATGGTGTTGTTATCTATCAACAGCCTATGTCTCTGCTTTTCAAGCTTCAAGAACAGTTATTGTTAAGTGCCCCATACACAACCAGATGGCGACTATATTCTGAGAAGAATGCAAGGGCTCTTTCATACTTAGTAAGTAAAAGGAGGTGGTGCAGTGGAGTGAGCTCTCCTATCCAAATAGTGGCAATGTCAAGAATATGCTGCTATTAAGCACAAGCAAAGCGATATAACAGAGATTGCATTGGAAAATTGATAATAAACACGTTTTGTGCTAAATAATGTGTAGTAAAAGTGTGTTTAACTGTCACAGCACAATATTCTTACATACATGACAGTGGAATACAGAAAAAAAGTTCTACCACAGGCAAGATTAAATGACACAGTACAAGAACTTGCTATCATAAAGCAACCTTTTCCAAAATCAAGGACAACAAGTATAGAATGTAAGAAGGTAATTTCTTTCGAGATGGACTATAACACAGATGATGTATGCTGCTAGAAAAAATAATAGACACAAAATTAGTTACAAAGTTCAAGGAAACATTATTTTAGATATGTATCATATATTATCTTATATTGCAGGGCTTCCTAACTGCTAGCATAGTCTGGTTCTAGTTGTAAAGCCCATGTAACTAAAAAAAATACAGCCTTAGGTAAAACGTCATTACTCACATCTAAAAATAATATATTACTAAAACAGAATGAGTTTATTTAAAAATTGTCTTAGTCTTACCTTTTTTAAATAATTTTATTCTAAAATGGAACTTTTTTCATTATTTCATTTTACTCTGATTGAATTGTCTAGACAACTGTAAATAATATTACATGCATGTCCAGGTCTGTACAAATGTATGTTGCACGAATAAGGTACAAATCAAACAATTCCTTATTTTAGTATAAGATTCAAGATTTCCTATTTTTCAAAAGACCAGAGTTCATTTCTTTCATCTTCTTTTTATCTTTATTCTTCACATCTGCTTCTCCTACCCTGTTGTTTCCATTTTGTTTTACTCAGACAATAACTAAAGTCATGCAAGCCTCTAGGATGGGGTAGATTAAAGGTGTATTGCACATGCATCTGGCACTGTTCCTGACAGCATTCATACAGTATATCTTTAAATGTAATTATTGATTATTTATTTATCTATCCTTTCATTCATTCATTCATTCATTGTTAGTGTGTGTGTGTGTGTGTGTGTGTGTGTGTGTGTGTGTGTGTGTGTGTGTGTGTGTGTGTGTGTCTGTGTGTTTCTGCCAAATAACTGAAACATACAATGAAAAATCACCCAAAGGGAAATATTTCAAAAAGATTTTAGGCAGAAGAGCAATTCCATGTGGGGAGCTTTGCCCTTCACACCCCCTTAATTAAATATATTAACTTCATGGTTGCAAAACTGGGAAAAAATGAAAATATCACCATATAGGGAATCACAGTCAGAGCACAAACAGAATCTACACCAGTAGTGGTTATGTGTGAGAAACATCAATTACAAATTACCAGATAAACCTTCTTCATTTATTTCTACATATTCTAATTCTGTATTATAAAACTATATGCAGCTATGTCACATTTAATACGGTCATTCAGCTAAACAGGCTTCCAATCCATTTCAACTCACTGAGTTAATATTCAACAAAACTGACATTCAACCAAATGACAGGCATCCATCCACATTCAGGCAGACAGACAGATAGAAAAAGTGATGCAATTGAGAATGTTTACAAGTAAATTTTCTACTAATTCTTTAAAATATCTGCCTCTTCTATCAATTTTAGCAGATCCAAAAAGAAAAAATGAACTTTCTATAAGCAGAATACATACAACTGTGCCTGTTATACTATATTGTTTTTGTCTTTAGTTCTTATTGCATATAAATAATTGTAGATAAGTTCTGACAGATTCCATGTAGTTTTATCTACAGCTTAAGCAAGAATCGACAAAAGCAATGTCATGTCTATTAGAAGTGAAAGGGACATTAGTACGAAACATCCTGTCTAAATATCTCAAATTTAGAAATAGTTATTCTTGAATGTACCTTTTGCAAGGGCAAATACTGCAAGTTTCACGTCTCCATATTTTATTAACATATATTGTGAATAAAAAATTATCTGTCTCCTCCAAGCCTAAATTATACTATCATCATTCAGGCATTTATTAAATATATTTTAAGCAGTAAAATTGTCAGAACATTCAGTATTAAAACCATAGATGAAATCTAACTGATACAGTTTTACTTTAGTCTCAGCATCATTTAATTTATATAAAATTGCAACATGGGTAATGTGCCTTACTTAACGTCAGAGAAAGATCTAGCACTAGGTGACCTAGGCTGTTGCCTAGAGCCCACTAGCTTGGGGGAGGGGATTGTTGTGGGCTGCCACAAATGTAATTTGTAAAGAAACAAAAAAAAATTTAAAAAATACATTTTTTTGCCTGTTTTTCTTTAAGAACCCACTATCTGTGTGTGCATCATACATTTTTCTTTAAGAACACAAGTGTATTATATGCCCTATGCAAGCAGAGAACTTGGGAGAGGCAATGCATGAGATTTAAACTGATTGGGGTTTTTGGGCATGACCGCTGCTTTCCCCACAGATGGAGCTTTGAATCAGAAGTAACTACTGTCAAACGCATATTGCGACAAGATTTGCAGGTACTCAGAGGTGTATGTGCTGGTTAGGAATAGCAGGTTAGTTAATGAGCTTGCTCAGGCTCAAACCTTGCACCTTGATTATAAGGGGATAAGAGCATTAATCTTCCATACCAACTAACAGACTGGTTAGTTGATTGAAATGTGCTGAAATGGGTAATTTTGTCTTCTATTTATTTATTTGATATTTCTTAACCGGGTTGATACACCTGAGCCAGTAGTCCATTTTCAGTGGAGACCCCAAGGAGAAAAGCTCCAGAGGTAGTAGGGATGGTTGTGGTGGTAAGACATATATGTGGATGAGTGATGTCAGTGTGATAAGAGGTTGAGACTGTGAGAAGGATAAAAAGTGGGATAGTTATGTAGATGTGGTGCATTGTGAGGTTTGAAGAGTTTAGAGATAAAATGGGATACAGGGGATAGTTGAAAAGGGGAAGTGATGTGTTTATAGTGTGGGTGTCTTTAAGTGGGAGTGGTTATTGGGATGAAGTGGGGAAGGGGTGTGTTTGGACAGTATAAATGTAAGTAAAGTGGGAGTAGGTGGGAATGGGGGTAGGGTAGGTAAACGAAGTGAGCCCGAGCATAGCTTAATGGGAAAAAAATGCATTTTCAAGGAATTTGAGTTTCATTGCACTTTCAAGGAATGTGAGCCTCATTGCATTTTCAAGGGATGTGAGTTTCAAAGTAAGACAAGTTGACTGTTTCTCATGGTAATTCTGTGTTCAAAGTGCAAGTGTTTTGTTTAACAAATGTCTGCCAGTCCAGTTTTTTTTTTTTTGCTATAACATTTTATAGCAGTGTTCATATCACAAAAGGTAGCATGCTTGCCTTTCGTAGAGAAGGCTGTGAGTTCTATTCTCACACCATGCAGATGGATTGTTAATACTGTAGTGCCATTTAAGGGGGGGTAGTGCTGCACTCCGGCATGTGTTGTCCTTTGCATGAGATGTTAAACTGATGTCCTATCTGTCTGTGTTAATGGTTGGTGTTGTGAGATCTTTAACATCCACTTGCACTATCAAAAAAAGTAGAGGGAAGTTTCCCCAATGCCCTGGTCAAATTTCACCAAGTAGTATAAATACTACCAAGGGTCTCCCCTGAAAAGACATTACTAGCCGAGTGTGAGACTAATCTGGTCAACAAAAGATATTTAATGGTTTTAAATTAAATCCATATCTCATCCTTCATTTCAAAAGTATAGAAGAAAACAGTATGCACACAGACAGTTTAAGGTAATTGGGCAGAGAGGATACAAGCAATGGGACACCAGAATGGCTGTGGGGTAGGGGCCTGGTCCATTCCCCTGCCTAGGGCCTGATTTGACCATGATCTGGTTTTGCTCAATGTAACCCCTTTACGGCATTTACCACTTCATTTTTTTGTAACTTCTAAAAAAATTCTAACCAGCTTTTCTACATCCTTCTTGAACAAATTATCTTCGGTAGACAAGCTATAGGTTTTAATAAGCTGACTTTCCACTATATTATTCTTAATATTTAGAGATGCAGACTATTAAAGTGAAAGTATAACTTTAGATGAGTGGGCTTTCTTTTCAATTGATTCAAATCTATAAACTTGGTAACTGAATTTAAGATTATTATCTAAAAATGTGCACTTTCTCTAAAATACATAGATGAAACTTTAAAAAAGATCTTCTAGTGCTCAAAGCATATATAGAATCATACAATACGTGTACATTTGTGTACAAATTAATAAATCTATCATAAATAAAACAGCCCCATTTAATAATGTTAGCAAAACAGGGGAAAATGTTGCCTCTGGTGGAACATTCCTTAGCTGTTTAAAAGAACTGAAACTTAAAAAAATGATGCTTAGCATTTATTCAGTTAACATACATAAACATGTATGTCCACATTATTAAAACTCACAAATTCAGACAAAGATTTTCTGAAAAATATCAATCCATACTCCTTGTATCATAGTTGATTATAATGATTCAGTATCAACAGTGACTAGGTAAAACTGAAAAGGAAGAAAACTGACATCAAATTTTTTTAAACATTTCAAAAATATACAATATATCAATGACAATAAGACCTTTGATTACCAACTGTCTACTGTGGTAACAAAATCTTTCTGTGTTGCACTGCTTATAGGTAATTGCATGGCATGGGGGTTGGGTCATTGTTTCGCTGTACCTTGCTCTCTTAGACCAATTATCAAATATAGCTCACCGTTCAGCATGCACCTGACCAGGCAGATGCAACAGTTTGAAAGACCCCAGAGACCACAGAGGTTACTCACAAAGAGAATATAGGGAGCAAACAACAAGTCATTTGCAGACCATCTCAAAGCCCTTATCCCTTTATTCAGTCTCCTACAGGCTACTGCATAGCAAAGTATGGCTAGCCTACAAGGCATCCTCTGATCCAACTCTGATGGATTTCTTGCACATCTGCAAAACAAACAGTAGAAGAAATATTTGCTATAAGGACCTAAACCTAGTCTGCAAAATAAACAGGGCATGTTGGAAAGACAAATATGTGTCTCAAAGATTACTCCTCTGGAAGAGGCTTCCCATTCATGTGAGGCAAAGCTCATCACTAATCTTATTCAAATATAACATGCACCAATAGATAGAAAATTGCAAATTTTCCCCTGGTTTAACACCTATGTTCATAATATGAAGAGACAACATGTGAGCATTTGATGTTTACAAGCCTGTATTGTAAACTTAAAATTCCTTGGTGTATTGACATTGTCTGATGTGAGGTAAGCTTGGCTTGGGTTAAAATGAGCACTTAAAAAACAATACACTACACAAGTATAGGTGTACTTGCTGCTTATAGAAAGTTCACTTTTCGTTGTCCATTTTGTTAAAATGGACAACAAAGGTAGAGGTGTTAACATTGTTTTAGACCAAAGAGAAAGAAATAAAATTGTTTCTTTGATGATTTATAGAGACTTTTTCTACTTGTTTAGAAAAAAAATTGCTATGGAAGTTGTGATGTTGCTGTCCACAATACAATCACAAGTCAGCAGTGAGTCAATACTTAGATCTGATGTCCAAACCAAGTCACACATGTAGAACAGGAACATAGATTAGGAATAAAACTGATTTCTGTGGAAGGAAAACTATGGGGCAGTCTGTTATAACTAGCCTTAGTACTGTTGAGGTAAAGCAGTATTAGCTGGATCAGGAAGAGTCACACTTAATTGTTTTGATTGGACAGAAATTGGTTGGTCACCACAGAAACTCAGATTCAAAATTCTTCCCATGTCAGGAATGTGGAATACCTGAAGACATGGGAATAGTCTTACTGGACATTTACCAGGCTATGCTCTACTGATTTTCCTGAGGTTTACCTGGAACTCTTTTCAGGTAGAGATTCTTCAGGAATCATCTGGCCAAGTGACTGATTTTGTTTAACTATATCAACGTCTACAATTTACACCATGTAGGACATAGGTTCCTTGTTTTTACACTGAAACACCTCTTACGTTCAACATTTTGTCTTCCTCTAACTTCAAACATGCAGCTTGGCCTGACTGAAGAAGCATAGGAGTTTATGTATAAAATAATGTCTGTCATATAGCTTTTTATATGATGTTTTAGGATTTTGGTCACTTTGTTTAAGTGCATTATACAGAATGGTTTTCAATCAAGTTTTGACTCTAACATTGGCAATGTCAGTTTTTATTTGTTTTCCAAGCCTTAACTTCAAAGGACCTACTCCCATAGCACAGTGCAGAGTATCTTGATATGACATCAGAACTCTGTGAAAATATAGCTGCCATAGCATATTTATAACTGTTTATTGCTCTCTCAGCTTCAACATTTAATAGGGCATAGTGAGGACTTGAAGTAATATGAGTAAAATTATAGTTATCAATACAAACTGCTGGAATTTAATTAATATAAACTCTGTACTACTGTCAGTAAGTAGTTCAGCAAGCATGCCATGTCTTGTGAACATGGTCTTGAACTTGACAATGATTTATTGTTTAGTGGTTGCTGGCACAGGAAGTACTTCTGTGTCAGCAGAGTAATAATCTACAACTATAAGGTAGTTTCTGCTTTCAAACTCACACGTCAGCAGACATGGTTTTCCAAAGACCTTGCTGTAAGGAAGATAGAATAAGTGACTCTCTTATGAGTGTTCACATGCAAAACAAAAGTGCGACTTGAACACTACATTAGCAGTGTCTGGGATTACGTTTGGCTGCCGTACTAACATTTTGGTTCTTTCTCAGCACTTTTTGAAGCTTTGATGACCTTTGTGTATTTGACTTATGACTTTCTCACAGTGATGAGGATACTATGATTCTCTCTTCACATAACAATGGCCATCTCATAGTTGTGTACAAACTGTATAGTACTTATGTGTAAAATGTCTAGTTTGTGCCCAGTGAATTGGCCATCCATCTTGGAACATATTCAATAATAGCCTGTAAATCTGGATCAGTGTGAGTTGCTTACATTAGCTTTTTTATTTTCTTAGCAGTTAAAGGATTAGCAAACATTATGCTCTGCACATAAGTGACAACATCATTTTCTGTACTAGATTTCAGTTAATCACACATAGGATTTCTGGATGAAACATTAGCAGCAGCTATTTTCTAGGCACATATAGCTTTTTGGCATTTATTTTTTTCAGTCTCATGGCTGGCACTTTGAAAAGATCATAGAAATTAATTAATGGAACTTGTAGCTTATGTCCAGTTTGTGGTTGGAAACTCTGGAGTTTTATTAAGTATCTGGAGAATCTTTCACATGTGCATATACTTGCAAGACATTATTTTTCCATTTGCAAGTATATTTCTTCACTATTAGTCAACATGCTGAAACAACAGGTTACAGGATATAACACTTGTTCATCCATTTGGAGTAATGTTGTTCCTAGGCCATGATCACTACCATCTGCTCTGACTATTGTCAGTTTCAAGACATCACACTGTGTTAGCACAGTAGCTGTCATTACCATTTCCTTTATATTGCTAAATACTTGGCAATTAAACATATCCCCATGCCCAGGGCAAATCCTTTTTAGCAAGTAATTAAGGAGCATGGCCCAGCTATGAATTCAAGTAAAATTTGGCCAGATAAATTAATCATATTAATGGCTTGTCTTAATTTAGTCGTACAAGACAGAAACTGCATCTCATCTATCACTCTGACCTTGCTTGAATCTGGTTTGATACCAGTAACACTTATACTGTGACTTAAGTAACAGAACTCAGCCTTTCCAAAACACGATTTATCCCTTTGTTCCATTTTGTATCCCCGCAGAAGTGATACATACTTCACAGAAATAGTGGCCAAATTATTAGATACCATATATAACATCTGTACACAAAAATGGAATCACAAGTGTGACGTCCCTACTATGTGACAGTAATCAAGGAGCCTGAATACTCACCACTGATACTGGAGAGGGATGTTCACTTGGAACAACAATGGATATATCCAGTATTTCCAGACACAGCTCTCTGCATCAGGCACAATTTCCCTTAAGAGCACACAGGGAACACACTCAGTCCAGGGTCTGGAGTTCTCTATCTGTCTCCCTCCAGGTCCCCAATAAGACTCCCCCAGTGGCATAACTATTGACCTGAGACCTCAGCTGTGTGTCCAAGCTAAGTCCTCCACCACTCACTCTGTGAAAGCAGTGCTTTGTGCCCCTACTCCAAGTAGCTCACACACACACACACACACACACACACACACACACACACACACACACACACACACACACACACTTACTTTGAGATTTGATTTTCACACACACACGCACACACACACACACACACACACACACACACACACACACACACACACACACACACACACACACACACCTAGGAAAGGCTGGCACACATTTACTAGCTATGCCCCCTTCTGCCCAGACTATAAGGTAGTTACACTGCCACCAGACGTCCCAAAGCCAGCTACTCTAAGGCTCTTACAAGGGTACCCAACTATACTGAGTGAAATTAATATTAGTACAAATGGTAATATTGACCAAACAGCCAGGCTTTCAAAAGTGACCATAGTGTCACCAATAGATATAAGTACTCTCAAAGGTTAAAATATTCTCTAAGGGACCAGCCACAATGAAAAGTTTCAATATATTTAATAATAAATAATAAATAATAAAAGAACATGAAAATGCTAAATATCTATTTACAATAAACACCAGAGTTTCATCACAGGAAATATTAAAAATAACATAGATAGACAGGTTCACACAGTAAAAAAAATAATACTGAACTAATCTCATTATATTTTCCTGACTGATCTAAAGAGTTATTATTCCCTGGTTACTTACTAGAGCAAGGCAAGATGAACTAGGTGAGGGATATTTCTTTGTCAGTTTACAAAAACAGGGTGCTCTGAGACTTCAGTCTCACCTAGTATTAAACATTATTTTAGTAGGATTACAGAATGACATCACATACATCTGGTTGTCTAACTTTTGGTTTCCATGCTTCCCTCCTTGGCTAGAAGCTGTCAAGATTTAGCACCTATGTGTCAATAATACACACACACACAAACACACACACACACACACACACACACACACACACACACACACACACACAGAACATTGCTAAGATCTGCTACAGCTCCTGGAAGTCATAAAACAATTTCAAACCTCCACCCTTCAAGAGCAGCTATTAGTTCATCCCAATGACAATGCAGGAAGCTTCCTTGTACAGACGTTTTGTCTCTGGCTGCTATGAGAACTGTAAGATAAATCTTTATGGCCTAAATTAAGTGATTTAATTTCTTACTATTTTTCAATGTCAGGTGGATTGAGATTAACCTATTTTCTTCCAGTATCCTTTGTTAAAATATATACATTTCAACAGTTACAATAATACATGTACATTTCTTCCTCTGTCCGGCAGGACACACTGATGATACATTTTTAAACAAGCAACTTTACAAATACATTTTCAACACAAGCATCTGTACAAATCAGTTTGATATTCAAATAACATATAATTATTTACTAAATTCCAGCTAGCTGTGCAGGTAGATGTTAGACATCCACTGCCCTACTTCTACTGCCATAGCTGGCAATGCTTCACATCGCCACAACTAGCAACAAACCAAGCTTTGATAACACACATATATAGACAGCAATAAATAAACACTCATGCCTCAGTATGCCAAACAGACCCTAACTGGGCAGCATTACTGAGAACCTACACTGGTCAGCCTGTCCAGCCACCAGAAAGCGGGGAATATAAAGTGGGAGAAACCACACTGTGAATGCCCAACTTGGAAGAATGGGGAGGGGGTGGGGGGAGTTCTTCAGCCAACTCACAAAGTCTGACAGACATCAACCCCACCCCCATTCCTTCCGGACTTAAATTGTGAAGCCCTTCTTAATACTAGTATGTTACCATCCCCTTAGTCAAATAAGTAGCAGCAGGGATAACTAAATTTGCTCCTCAAATTCCACTTGTCCCTTAATTCCATTTAGTATCCTGACAAAGACAGTACACACTTCACATTCATTACTACTGGTTTATTAGGTACCATGTATTAAAATGATAAAACAAATGGAATCACCAGCAGCAAACAAACCATCAATAACACAAATCATAAAGGCAGAAATAAACACTCTGATGCCTCTGTATGCCAAACAGTCTCTGACTGGGCAGTATGATTGACACCAGACACTGGTTGGCCTTTCCAGTCTCCACCAAGTAGCATGCCATCACTGCCCCTCTCAGCACAGCCATGAACAACTAACCAAGTGCAGTGTTCTTGACAGCTTGCTCCACCAGTCATGACCCTTTTATACTGGTCCAGAAGAGGATGGAAATGCAAAGAATGGAAGGCCACACAGTGATCACCAATAAGTCTGCTATTCAGAACAACCTGTCTCCCCTTTTCTGGCTATGACAACACAACTCATCATTTGGTCAAACAGATGCCTCAACATAAGGTAGCACTCAGTGGGATGATGGTCCACCAAATGACATAAAAGTCAAGTACAAAGTAGTCATTTTATTAAAGCACCTTTTGACCAATTCCATTGGCCTTATTCTATGATTCTTCTTATTTCTCCCTTCTTTTTTGCATGTTTTCTGTAACTTGCCTACCAACTGCTGAACAAAGAAAGCTAAATGACAGTTAAACAAGGCCATCCCTATATCACAGAGGTGTACCCTACTGACTGTATACCAAACTGATTCTTTATCTATGAAATCCCAGTGCTCTAGAGCTAAATCTCATATATGGAGCTCTCCTGGCCATGCTATACTTTATAATTTCTGGGTTGTTTTCAAGGCTGCCATCTTGAATACCCCATTCTAAGTTAAACTAAGTACAATGGCTGAACAAACCACTGTTGCAATACAGTATCACTGTACCCTCCCACTAGATCTCTAGCATCCCAGGAAAAAGCCAACATTCTGACACCTTGCCAATATTATTACACCCTCAAATTAATTATTAAGATATGGGGCTAGCTCACCTCTTCCAGCAGCCATACCAATGTCAATATCAACTAGTCCCATATATTCTACCAAAACCCTTACAACCAAGGTAATAAGCTGCCCACAAAGGGTATATGTTTTAGTCAACATACACCGTGTGAATGTCAGTCAGAGTAGTTCACATTACTTTTAACTGTAGAATGGCTTATACCAATGGGGCACTATGAACGTCTAGATGGACCTCTTAGTCTGCTCCATATCTTTAACAATCTCCTAAGCATAACATATTTTTCCAAGTCTTGCCAACACACAGATTAGCAAGACAAACTGAGGATGATGAATGCACCCCGATTGACTTCACAGCCTCAAATGTTGCTCAAGGCAACACCAGATAACAAATAACCAATTATGGAGGTCAGCATTTCATTCCATTTGGTAAGAACATATGAAAAGACAAGAAATTTCAGAGTGCTGACCCATATGCTTTTAGTATTGCTAGCCTAGGAATTTCACCATATTAGCAATGATACTCTACTCCACTCATCCATAACACTGCCAGAATTCAAGAAGGCAGTTCCTGAGCCATTAGGGATAGTTGATACAATTTGGGAGTCTGCACCCTGGAAAGACCATCAGTTAGCTATTATTATCACCTGGAATATACTAAACCAAAATTGCAAATTGGTGCAAAGGCTATGAAAACCAGTAACCTTAACAAAAATTGTACACATCTCTATCTAGAAGAATTTTGTTGATATCTAGACAAGACTTTAACCACTGCCTGACTGCTGAACAACAAGTCACCTTACTGTTATACAAATATTCCTGCCATGCCAGTAAAACCCTCAAAATGAACATGAGCTCTAGGAAAGTAGGATACTTACTCATCTCAGGAGACTGATTTTGCAGCCATGGTGCAAAAAAAAAAAAAAAAGACCTTTAAAACAGGTTCTAATGCCTTGACCCCAGTCTAACAATAACCACTACTTCTGCCATATAAGGGTCACATTAAAATCTGACAGGAAAATGGCTCATAAACAGAGTTATTTCTTCACTGACCCTCATTCTATAGTGTTTTTCATGATCCCCTTTCAAGGGATTGCCAAGTGATCCAGTGAATTCCCTTCCTGAGGCAACAGTTCTTCAAAATTTCCTTTATGTTAAATGTGGTAATAAATTAATGAAAAAGGAAATGTATTTATAATTACAGACACTTTAAATTGCTCTCTTGTTATTGATGACATTTTTTTTTCATATGGACTGTTACCAAAAATCAGGTTTAAGTAATTTTGGAGTATATTAATTGCACAAAATTATTTCCTTCACAGTAAAAATTTCAGTTACCTGAACAATTTTTATGTATTTAAGATTAACAGATGGTGAAAAATAAATCACTTAAGTCTACAGTATACAGAAAACAATATTCACAAATACACATTTACATGCTGATAGTGGACTTTATATATATATCAAAGACAATGCAGGTCAAAGGTAGGTAAACAAGCATTCAACATTAGTAGCAGATAATAAGAAACTTGATCAAGAGTTATGTGTTGTAAGATGATCATTTTTGAAAAAATTGCTGCAATAAAAAGTTGATAGACACCTTCCTGCACAACAGGCATGCTGACAGAGCTAAATAACATCTACCCTTTTTATTGAATAGAAATGTAGTGGCTACTGCTAACACAAAAAGCATAAAGAGTAACTGTAGTACAAACAGGGCCGACCTTTGGTCAACTGGTGCCCTAGGCAAAAGGGCTCCACAGTGTCCCCAATCCCCAGCCGGTGCCCCCATCATAGTCTTCCTATACCAACCAGATTATGTTTTTCTTCCTTTTTTCTCATTTTGTCTTGCACTTCAGTTTTTTACTGTATTCATTCAACACATTTTAAAGAAAACATTTGTTTACTACAAAAAATATAAATAAACAAATACTAGAAGAGTGCCCCTGCTAGAGTGGTGCCCTTGGAGGCGGCCTAGTTAGCCTATGCCTAAGGCTGGCTATTAGTACAAAATATAGTGTTCATAGTGAAAACATCAAGAATATTATTAGATTTAATTGGAACATTCTCAAAGGCCATTCTGGTGTGTGTAACGTAAGTGATAAAGCACTGTTTTTTATACAAAAAGGGAAGTAACTTTGAGATGTGTTACAAAATGAACATGCTTTACCATTACTTACCTTTTCAAAATGAAAAGCAACATATTTAAAAAGGTTTTAAGCTTAGTGCTGATTAGGTAGTTGTGGGCTGTATGTTTCTTTACCTCATATTAGTAGAAGTTTAGAAGTTATACAGAATTACAAATGTAATTCCAGTGGTGCTGCATAAATAGGAATCCCTGACAATTGTGAGATGTATTACATAAATAAAGCATCTTGCAATCTTTCACAAAATATTATGAGCAAATTATGTTTTTGAAACAATGTAGACAAGCAATGCTTTATTCAGTTACTCCCTGAAATGTAATCATTTAAAAAATGTAAGGTTTTGTTATTGATAATGTCTCTCTTGGCCAACGACAAGGGGACTTTGAAAGTTGTTTAGAGGAAAAAGAAGAAGCACTGGCAACGTTGACTGGATCCCACTCTGTTTCCAGACATAAATGATGCAGCCAACATTAAAAGAAAATTATTAAATTTAGACCATTAGCCAGATAAGAAGTATATACTATTGACACTTGTTTTAAGTATTGCATTGCCCCTTATGCACACCTTTTTACAACATTTTTAAAAATATATAATTGTGCTTTTTGTATACAAGCTGTTTTATAAAATTGTTCTTTAAATATTGAGATATTTCTAAGTTTCTATTTCAAGATGTGTCATTGTTAACCCTGCCCCCGGATTCATGAAGTTCGGCGCAAGTCCGGCGTAAGGCTTGCGCCGGCCGTGCGGCGTAGATGTGGAGTAGTCAAGCCATATGCATATTAATGAAGGTGTGCAGCCGCCACAGCGATGTGCATAGGAAACGTGCACTAGTGCAAGGGGCGTATTGAAGTTGCGCAGGGAGGCGTGTCAATGTCGGCTTTCGAGGAGCAACCTAAACTGCTGAATATTATATTCTGCCAGCAATAGTAATCGTACCTATCAGTGTCCGTGGAGACTGAAACGTATGCAAAGCAGAGTCCCTGCGAACAGAAAATGAAGACTCAAACACAAATGCACGGTAGGGAATAACAGGTCCCTACCCATGAATAAATGACAGGAAAACCGTGTGCCTGTAGTCCAACGTAGTGTTGATAGTTATACCATGTGGAAGTGAAACGTAACAGATGTTAGCGCGTCGCCAGTAGGTACATCCAGTCCAACGGAGAGGGTCACCAGCCGACCCATAATTTGAGGGAGGGAACATAGCTGTGTAGATGTGTCCATAACAAAATACATGAGGAGAAATGTAGATATAGGTAGTGACCGTATGTCTGAATCATATCCCACAAGCCATGTAATAGTCACATACAAAAGGTATGTCCGTATTTCACATACCAAATGTGATAGGAAATAGCATACGCATGTAAACAAAACAGAAGGAGCATATAAACGAGCCATAACAACACGGACACATGTAGGCTGAAAGGAACAGTATGATCCGTACCGTCGACCAAGATTACCACCTGTCCCACTTTGCGAGCGACAGTCCCTCTGTGGGCAGATGTGTCCTGACACAAACATGTAAAACTGGCAAATGTCCAGAGAATATAGGACATAATTCCTCCGTAGACGTCATGCAATAGTTGCATTAAACATATTTCACTGGACGTATAATACATAAATGTCATAACAAACAGAAAAAGATACCGAAATGCTACAAGAATAAGCTTAGATATAGGCAAGAATTGTAAGTTCTATCTGCCGAACTGACCGTGGGTATGTGTCGGCCTGTAAAATAAGCTGTGTTCACCACAACTGTCACAGTAGGGTTGCCACCCTTACAAATGGCCAAAGTGGGACATGTTTGGTACAGACATCAGACTGTACAGGTCGACACATACCCACGGCCAGTACAAAGGACAGAACATAACTGTTTTGCCTACAGAAAAGCGTATTCCTGTAGCATTTTAGTTGCTTATTCTGTTTCTCATAACAGTCAGGTATTTCAGATACAGAATTAACTGTTTAATGCAACTATCACATAAAATATAAGAAATATGTTTGTCCTAAAATCTCAGGACATTTGCCATGTTGACAATTACATGTCAGGACACAACTGCCCAAAGAGGGACTATCCCTCACAAAGTGGGACAGGTGGTAACCCTATGTCACACTGTGGCCAATTGAAAAGGTGGAAACACAACCGTTGACTGTGGGGAGGCAATGTCCATAACAGTCGGACATGTGTAAGGAATAGCTTGGACATAGGAAAAGGTGCCATCCTACCAATGAGTAGAACAGGCTAGCAAAATCCGGAAGGCAGCTGTATAATCTGAACGTGTATGTGACACAGTCGAGTGGGTAGTACCCGGATACACCAACCAAGTGATGAAAGTGAAGTAAGGGCGTGTACCCATGTGCGTGAGGTATAGCATGTGGAAAGCAAACATGGCAGGGTAGTCCACACAACCATAAAGGTACCCGACACATGTAGGGTAGTCAATGTGTAACTGTGGCCATGTCATGGGCCAACAACCAAAGTAGTGCTCTATGGGGTGTGAGTAATTCGCGTGTGAGGGGTGTGCGTTTAATGGTAAATTCCTCAAAGGCGATACTTGTGTCGTATGCAGAAAAGGTGAACCGGAGGTGTATGAGGGGGCAGCAGGTGAAGTGGAAAGAAACACAACCTCATGTAGAAACAGCTGCAAGACAAGCAGACAGACCATAGTGTAGAACACAATCCCACAAACATATGAATATGGAAATATGCGAGACAAATGTATAGATATGGCACTGTCACATACCCACAGATGGGTCCTGATGGAACTGGCCATAACAAATGCAACACACCTGGATGCATAATAGCCTACCCAGCATACCCTCCACAATACACAACCTGCCACCATACCAGAACGTCCACCAAATCCAGCCGTACTTGGTCCACTGGTTTGTTGCAGAAACAGCTACACACAGTGACCCCTACGCATATGTAGTAGGTATTGTCACCCTAAGCAGTGTCAGGATTGCAAACCATGTATCCCCTGCAAGTAAAACCCCCTGCACGTTTTCGTGAAGCCACAAAAATCTTTGATATCTAACTTGTTTTGGTCTTGACCAATTTTTGGGATATCCCTCACGGGATGACCAACTTGTGTAAATAGTAGAATGGGTATGACAACATGATGTCCAATCCAATAGATATCTGGACACAAGTCAGAACGTGCAGTGGAGGTCCATGACACTGTCCAGCCCTAAGTGGGCATGCATAACCTACCACCCAGGATAAAATACCTTCCAGTGATGCACGTGTCCAGACACGAATAGGAGGGAGAATATAATGCACACACTTGCAAAGTGGAAAATGGCATGAGGGCGAGGAAGACACTACGTAAACAGGTCAACCCTGATCAAGTGTGAGGGACATTGACTGTGTGCAGTCGTGATTGACCATACCTGTCAACCTGTGTGAGCAAGATATCTGGACAGAGCCGTGAATATAAGTGAGACAAAGGCCCAAAATCAGGGACAATCTGTAAACATATCTCTTAGAAACATAGAATTTGATAGAATAACAGTTTGCACATTGGCATTAATGTCTGGAGTATGAAGTCTGAAACCCAACTGTCTGTCAGCACGTTCCGACTGCAGTCTTTAATGCTGAGCTACTGCTGTGCCAGAACACAACAGCGTATTACAAAGGTCCGTGCCATACCACTAAACTGTCCGGATATTCGCAGAATGACTAGGGTCACCACCTGTCCCACTTTGCGAGTAACAATCCCTCTGTAGGCAGTTGTGTCCTGTGAAAAAAATCAAGACATAGCAAATGTCCTGAGAGTTTATTCTCTAATTTACTTCAATAGTCGCATAAAACGGTTATTTTATATATGACTCCTCAATATGTTATGTGAAGTAGCATAAGCAATTCAAATGTTACTAGAATAAGCTATTATATGTACAAAAAAGGTTAAAGTTCAGTACTATGCACGGCTGTAGATATGTTTTGTCCTGGAAAATCTGATATCTCTACAGAACATGTCCCACTTTGGGCAGTCGAAAAGGTGGCAACCCTAAGAATGACCACAGGTTCGCCCCATAGTGTTGGTGTGTGCCTCCAACAATCTGCACCAGTGTGGTAAATAGCTGAGGATTGACATCACTAAATAATGAGAAATATCCTGAGTATAAGACTCCACAACCTGCAGAAAAGTCATGCTAATGCAAAACCTAGCATTCTGTCAACATTCTAAGCTTGTAAGAGCAATCGTTAAAATGTGTCCCAAATTGTCCCCCTATCGTGTATGTTTTGCACAGGTTCAGTGCTCTAAGAGGTTGAGAGGTATGGTCCGTACATATTTACAGGAACAGCCCTTCACACTTGTGTAATGTACAACTGCATACCTGTAGTCACTTCATGTCCAAAAATAATAATCCCCGTATGACTGTATACAGGTAATAGTCAAATGTGAATGGGAACACCCTTCACCGTGGAGTATGGACTGTAAGAACCCCACCCATAATATGTAATGCCAACAGAATAAGCTGCTGACAGGTGCTCAAACACCTGTGTCTATAAACACAGGTATAACTTCAAAATAGGGAGATAATCCCTGTCCATATGCTTCATCTGACATTTGACCTCGGCCAGGGAGGTTCCATTCACCAGGTGGACAAGCCTAAACCCAGATCACTACATGAACACCCTGACAATCAAAGACCTGTATGTGGCTGGACTATATGCCTTGGTGTTCTGCATATCCTCGGAGTGATTAACAATGCAGCCGGAGTCCACAGCAGTAGGCAATAGGGAATGTGTAATATGTAGTACCGCCTTTTTCCCAGCAAGAGAATGGATGCCTGTGTCATAGGTGAAGCGGTGAGGCATATGTTGATGTAGCTAAGTACTATGGGTATGCATATCAATGAGGGAGAACACCAATAGAATACTGGTTCCGGTATCCGGCCAACATGAATGCAGTCCCGGTTGACCTACAACACTGCACTTATAACTTGAAAGTGTAATGAAAGCGTTCGTGCAGAACACACATTTAAATATGTAAAGGTGAACGTGTGTTTCGCAGTAGTCCGTAAACTGGAATACAGATATGTAACTGTTACGGTCAGAATTATGAAAGTTCACGGAAGCACAATTATCTATGAAACATATGTAACCCACAATAAGGATATGCAAGTGCGCCTGCACGTGTGTAATCCGCTCACAGAATAGAAAATGAATGGTGTTTTCCACACGGTCTATGTACATGGCTCATACCTGTTAAACCCGTAAAGTACAAAACCAGACAAAGCCATGACAACAACTGGTACAAATAGGGACAATCCCCAGATATTGCCTAACAAACATAGAAAGTGGATAGAATAACAGGTGTGTCACTAGCATGGATTCTCTGAAGGATATGAAGTCGTAACCTGAAATGTTTGTCATTATTTACCAACGTCAGTCTTTAATGATATGCCACTAACTTGCCAGATAGACACAAGGTTATGAAAAATGGACCACAAATAGGGACAATCCCCAGATATTGCCTAACAAACATAGAAAGTGGATAGAATAACAGGTGTGTCACTAGCATGGATTCTCTGAAGGGTATGAAGTCGTAACCTGAAATGTTTGTCATTATTTACCAACGTCAGACTTTAATGATATGCCACTAACTTGCCAGATAGACACAAGGTTATGAAAAATGGAGCAAAGATAAGAGGCAAAAAGCTGTACATGCAGCGGAAATCTGTACAGTTGAAAGGTATGATATGGAGATATATATACACATATATCCACAGACATAATCCAAAGCAAATTATGAGATGAGGAATGTACAGACATATGTATATATGTACAGATATATATATCTATACACACACGATACATTAATAGATATATACACAACAAACATATGTCCCTGTACATATAACACATGTACATAAATAGGTCATGGTATAGCTAATATGGATAGACAGACAGACATGCATGAAAGGAGAATACACCGATGGTTTCCAAACCATTTCCCGGAAACTACCAGTGTGACAGGGCCTGCAAGTTCTACACGCTAAACATGAATATAGGTGTCCTTTGCAGGACCCCAAAAATTGATCCGTATGAAGTGCGAACCGTCATTGATGCTAAATACGTCACAGCTGCAACTACGATATAGCTGTACATGCAACAGTAGCAGGTGCAAGAGTAATAACACATGGGTCGATTGAATGTATGACGTACGAGCTGATATCCGCAGATTGGGGAGTGCTCGGAAGCATCCTCACACGTTATTATCACTCACATTAAACATGTTGAATGGGTATTGTGGAGGTGTGTCATGTATGGGAATCATGGGTATGCAGAATTGGCCAAGGTGTTGGTTGGCACAGATCTATTAGGTACGCCCCATGGAAGTGATCAATATACCTATGTGGGTATAGCACACGCCTATATTCACCAAAAAGGTGCAACCCATCCACTGGATATTGTGTAAACCATTGGGGGAAGATGTAGTGACCTATATCAGTGCCATGTAGGAGATTATCAAGTATGGACACGCATACGACCAAGATGGTAACCATACTTGCCAGAATGTCAGAATAAGACAGCTGGACTAAGGCATAGTACACGACAGACAAATAGGGACTATATTAAATATACCTCAGACAAAGTCAGACCATTGATAGAATAATTGCGTAGTCGGGAATACGAATGTTATGAGAGTTAGTAATCATGAAATAGAAATGTCAGTCATGATTACCTAACCGCACAGTCCATCATGGCTTGCCACACATCTATCAGAAAGGCACATTATCATGACAAATGTAACAGAATCATAGGTCAAACCCCAGGACATATACCCATAATGTGTACAGGTGAGAGGTATGAAGGTAACCCGTCCTATTGAAATGTACAGAACTAGTGATACTAGGTGGACAGGTGAGAAGAAAGACATCAGGACAAATGACAAAACATGTACAAGTCATAAGCATGTTTGTCCACAAATGTGAATTACAATGTATGGCCTGTGAAAGTCAATGTGGAAGGTTAATAAACTCAAACGACATGTGTCCCTCAGGGTGTCATGCAGTGTCAACGATACTGTGTCCAGTCCCCCATACTCGTACTTGAGCTCTGCCACTGACGGAAAGTGCAAATACCGGCGTACACATAAGGTACATGATGGAATAAGTAGTGTGGATAAGCACCTGTTGGCCTGTGTGAGGAATATAACCCAGTGGGTGGGTGTGTCCTGCAATAGGAATGTAATGGTAACTGGCCTGTGATGGCACCATGTATTGTGTGTATTGGCGTAACTGTACGAATGTGCAGATGTATGCCTCATATGTGTGGTGTGTTCCTCTCACAATCTGTACCTGCCTGCCAAATACCTGAGAACTGACGTCATTAAATAATGATAAACATATGTGTTTAAGACCCCAAATCCCTCAGAAAGGTCATACTAATGCAAAACCTATAATACTGTCAACTATCTATGTTTGTAAGAGCAATATGTAGAATCTGCCCGTATCTGTCCCCCCATCATGTTAGGCTTTGTACAGATGTTTTGCACTAGGAGGTTGATAGGTATGATCAGAAACAGATACATGTCTGAGGAAACAGCATTACTGACTGCAAGATAACTCAGAAGGTATGAAAAGCGCTGCAGTAGGAAGTTCATCCGCAGGTATGTGCTGATATGTCAAATGACACAGCAATCTACAGGAAGTACCTATAGGGTGTCACCTTTACCAATGATGACAGTGGGACATACCCACAGCCATGCATACACCACAAATAGACATAGCACACAGCAAAGCCTAGGCCATGATACATGAAGCCTCCTGCGTGTATGGATTGAGTGAGAGTACAGCAAGGATGACTGCCAGGCTATTCAACAAAAACCTGCAGGGGCGTGCAAGACCACCCGTAACACGAACATTGCACGGACAATGTTGGGATTTGCAACATACCCCATCTGTATGTGTAAGCTATGCAAATGATGTAATTATAGGGTTGCCACCTTTCCAAATGCCCAAAGTGTGACATTTGTGCTACAAACATCAGATTTTGCAGGGCAAAACATGCCCACGGCTAATACAAAGGACATAACTTCAGTTTTTTGCCTGAATAAAAGTTTATTCTTGTAGCATTTTAGTTCCTTATTCTGTTTCTTATAACATTTAGGTGTTTCAGATACAGAATAACTGTTTAATGCAACTATTACATAAAATATAGAAAATTATTTTGTCCTAAAATCTCAGGACATTTGCCATTTGTTCACATTTTTTGCAGGACACAACTGCCCAAAGAGGGACTGTCCCTCGCAAAGTGGGACAGGTGGTAACCCTACATAATTAAGCGATAAATGAAACAGTAAGCTGCCCGTGCAAGAGCAGAGTTATGTGCAGAAATGTACCCGGATGTTATGCGACTAACGTTTTGCACGTTGCTAAACGGAGCAATGACAGCTGCAAATGCAGTATGAATACAGTCGAAGAAGCATGCCAGTGTCCAAGTCCAAGGCCAGTGGCGGCTTTGTCCATTGGATATCAATGAACCAGTAGTTGTCCTCCCCCGATCCCTGGTGTGGAAGCATAGCACAGCGCTACGAGAACGAGCTGTGCTTCAAAACAAGACATATGGATAATATACATACAAAACGTAGGTTTAGCTAGATGTTAGTACGCCATGCAGATGAATGACAAGCTGGAGACAACATGGCTACTGCGTACTGGTACCTCTGTGTGGAAGCGCTCTGTCAGAGATGTAATGAAGCATTTGTAGGCAATATGAGGCAAGTGAGGCTGAGGATAGTGAATCGCAACATGTCATGCCATATGGGCCAAGCCTCTACAGTGTAGTGCAGGTTAAGGGGACTATTAGAGTAGAAGATAGGTGACAACAGGAGTGTGTATGTACAAAACACTGTAACCTCACTGGAGCAGTGTCATATGTGTGCTGTCAGTACTCAGTGGAAGAGGCGTGTCATGAGCTATCCTAGGGAACGTCAGGAGACTGACGGCATACGCCATGGATACCACCGATGTGACCTGCAAACCTGCCCACAGTGTGTCTGTGCCTGTGCGTGCCAGTAAGCCCGAGTAAGCATGTGTGCGCGCGTGTTAGCCCGTGTGTGTGTGGAGGAACGAGTGAGCTAGTGTACGAATGGTGAAGCCCGTGTAATGTCGTGTATGCATTTGTAAGCAGGTATACATGTGTACTACACACATCACACACGTACTGCACACACAGACACACATGCTGCCAATACTACACACATCAGTGAAATGGCACATGGATGGAGACTACATCATCAGAGGTAACAGTGCTGTAAACTATGCCACAGTGATGGTCATAGCTGCAATGCATCATGCCTGCTGAAGTACACCTGGAAGTAACACACTGTGTGTTAACAGCATGCTAACATCAATACAGTGGAATAAAGCCACTTTGTGCAGCAGCACCAGGTTAGTCAGATCCAGCATCAATGTTACACATCACAGGTGGTGGCACAGGTGACATCATATGCACAGGGTGTGGTGTTAACATGTCCAGAGCTGTCATAGAGCCATCCAATCTACACGTAGGTGTGTGTGTGTGAGGGACAATGGTTATTGCATGGCCCAATGGTGGTGCAATGGGTGTGTGTATGTGATAGCCATAGCTGTTTGTGGTAAGTGTGTGTGTCTGCATATACACAGGTACAGCATGTGTCAGCCATATACAGAAGGTTGTGGGACAGTCACAGACCGTACTTGCCAGGCTGTAGAGATCCCCATTACTGGCCATGGACACCCCTCCATGCATCCAACACAACCCAGTCCTTCACCTGTCAATGTCTACACATACAGTCCTGGGATCTGTACCACAACCTGTGGATAAATGTGCGTCTGCAATGTTAACCTGGGGTGCATAGAATTGACAGGTACTACAGACGGATATGAGCCATACTCACACTCCAATGTAATAACCACTGCTGACTGTTGCTGAGATCTGCATACGACCAGTCAAAGGTGCTGCACTAACATTGTTTCCAATGCCCGTGTAATACCCAGCAACACAATAACCGGTCACTACACATGTATAACCCACGATCATTACAGCACACAGTATGTGCACTAACACAGAGCCATAGCAGATGTACATACATCCAGGGTGCTCATGTACAGACAATGCAGCACAGTCAAGAGTGATAATCCCAACATACATATCTATATACAATATATATATATATATATATATAGCTATATACATACATATATCTATATCTATATATATATATATATATATATATATATATATATATATATATATATATATATAGACATATATATATATATATATATATATATATATATATATATATATATATAGACATATATATATATATATATATCAAAACAGTCATAAAAGTGAGGGTACCTAATGGTAGTTCAACTGGTTTCAGTTATCAGTTCTCACCACGTCACAGGAATAAAAGTCCTCTTCAGGAACACAGGTCATACAGTCCTCTTCAGGAACACAGGTCATAAACTCTTACAAGTATCCAAGTAAAACGAGACAATCAAGTAAAAGATAATAATTTATTGTAGTTAGCGCTTTCGCCACGTAGGCTTCATCAGACTTTATACAAAATGAGAAATCTACTTATTTAAAAACTAATGAAACGAAAACCATTGGTCATAAATTATCCAATGAAACAGCAAGGTCATTAACTCATATCTAACACATGAAAAGCCTATGCTGAAAAATGCTGCAAACAATTGCCTCAAAGCAATACTAAAAATATATATATATATATATATATATATTAAATATATTACCTAAAATACAATGTCATATAAACTACTGACATATATACTAACATTCAATATCTAAGCTAAAATCTGCATTAAACAAATACATATAATTAAAACATTATATATGGTGATTAATACGAACAACTAACATATAAACACCTTTGGATGACAGCAACTCTAATGCAGCTGAGTTGCAAACATAAAATGAAAACAGTCTGAACAACAAGCGCTTCAAATATTGCAGCGTGCAGAAACACATAGAGTTCACATAATGCACTTAACTTATTTAAAGTGTTGGATTATCTAAAATAAAACAAACATCACACTCTAGTTCATGATGTGTCCAGGAAAGCAAAAAAGACAACATTAGGTAAACACGATAAAAACTCTAACTGAATACAAACGAAAACAGAACCATATGACAATAAAAGTCGCTAACCTGAAAGCATAACAGCTTGAAAATCCATTCAAAAGAACCAGCATATATATATTTATATATATTTTGATTGCTAACTAAGCACCTTAATGTTACAGCAGCTCATAAATCCATTATAGAGAGCAGTTTGTGTTGGCTCTCACTCTAGCTTGCTAGGCATTCATCATAGGGTGGTTTACATAATGTTAAAGTAACATAACACACACAATACTTTGACATATATAGAAGTGAAAGCATTGTGTTACAAGCTGTAACATACACTTAAGGTGTACATCAGCAATAAAGCAGGTTAAAAAATAAATAAACCAAAAGTACACCATTTGACAAAAACTCACTATAGCAGCACACTCAATCGTGGCAGATATTCAGACTTCACTCGCTGTTGAATGCATGACTCTGCACTAGTCCTTAAACAGCAGTAACAAATAATAAAATAATAAATAACACATAAACTCAATATAAATATATTAGATGGATATGCAATCAGCTCTATCTACCTAGGTCTCATAGTGGAACCCAAACGCTCCAAACAAGAAGAGGGGTATATAGGAAACATAACAGATAGTAACCAAATAACTATCAAGCAAAGCCCAAGAATATAGAACTATGTGAGAAATCACAACTAACTATCAATCCCTATCAAAGTCCCTACTGAGCAACTAACAGAAAAATACACACGAAAAAAGGGGGGGGAGTAAACGGGAGGGGGGTGGGGGGTGGGGGGGGAGACAAAATCCAGGCTTATAAATATCCAGTACTAAACGACCGGAAGGCATACTAAACTGCAGATCCAGAAAAGATCATAATTTCGGTCTACACACCCTTCTTTTCCTTAACATCGGTTTAATTTGAACTTTATCATTGAGTCCTGGTGCCTTGTCGGCTCTACATCTGATAATCCACCTTAACTCCTTTTCTAAAGTCAAATTTACCATATATATATATGTAGATAGATACATACACACACACACACACACAAACACACACACACACACACGTGGCAGGGTTGGGAGCAGAACATAAACGTAAGCACTGTACCACACGACAGCATTACGCAGTTACAAAACACGCTACCGTGATCAGTGGATCACATGATTCATACAGGCACATGTCTAGCCTGCAGACAGCAGCATCAAAGGCAAAGACGCTGCACGGATGTTATGGAGAGTAAATACTGTCAAAGCAATGTACTGTTGTCATGCAGCTGGAAACACACACACACACACACACACACACACACACACACACTTGGCAGGGCTGGGAGTTGAACATACACCTATCTACCCTAACACACTATAGCATGACGCATTTACAGAACGTGCTACCGACATTACTAAGCACAGCAGTCCCAGAGGCAGACATCTAGGTGCGTGTCATCATCCGCAAAGGCAAAGACGTCGGTAGCAAACTGCTGTGTTGTGCGGCATCTAAATGCAAGACTGAGTCCCCAGGCAGACGGGAGCATGCGCGCAAACACACACACACACTTGGCAGGGGCGGGAGTTGAACATACACCTAACTACCCTAACACACTACAGCATGACGCATTTACAGAACGCGCTACCGACATTACTAAGCACAGCAGTCCCAGAGGCAGACATCTAAGTGTGTGTCATCATCCGCAAAGGCAAAGACGTCGGTAGCAAACTGCTGTGTTGTGTGGTGTCTAAAAGCAAGACTGAGTCCCCAGACGGATGGGAGCATGCGCGCAAACACACACACACACACACACACTTGGCAGGGTGTCGAACATACACCTAACTACCCTAACACACTACAGCATGACGCATTTACAGAATGCGCTACCGACATTACTAAGCACAGCAGTCCCAGAGGCAGACATCTAGGTGCATGTCATCATCCGCAAAGGCAAAGACGTCGGTAGCAAACTGCTGTGTTGTGCGGCGTCTAAAAGCAAGACTGAGTCCCCAGGCGGACGGGAGCATGCACGCAAACACACACACACACACACACACACACACACTTGGCAGGGCTGGGAGTCGAACATACACCTAACTTCCCTAACACACTACAACATGACGCATTTACAGAACGCGCTACCAAGATTACTGAACACAGCAGTCCCAGAGGCATACTTCTAGGTGGGTGACATCATCCGCAAAGGCAAAGACACCGATAGGGAATGTATGTGGTGTGAGGCATCTAAAAGCATTACTGTGTCCCCAGGCAGCTGGAAACATGCACACACACCCACACACACACACACACACACACACACGCACACTTGACAGAACTGGGAGTTGAACATACACCTAACTACCTTATCACACTACAGCATTACGCATTTACAGAACACGCTACCAAGATTACTGAGCACAGCACACCCAGAGGCATACTTCTAGGTGGGTGGCATCATCCGCAAAGGCAAGGACGCCGATAGGGAATGTATAGAGAGTGAGCAGTCTGAAAGCATATTACTGTCCCAAGGTAGACATAGACAAAGACACAGCAGTGGTGTGATCAAGGAAACCAAATATCTACTGAGCACTACAACAACACTACATAGATACGGGATGCACCACAGACAGTACACCCTTCAAGACAGCAACCAGTGTGTTCAATGTAGGCATCCATCGTGACATTGAAAATGGACATCTGTTGCCTGGATGACCACCATCGCTATACAGGATGTCAATGGCCATGCCCACACGCTTAGTATCACATGTCTGTTTGGAATGTACTGTGTGTCCATCTACACAATGGCGCACTGGGCATGCCCACAAACTTAGCAGTTGCAAAGGGCCATCTTGCATGCACACGGTTTCTAAACACGGAAGGGCGCAGTTTGGCATGTACTGTGTGTCCATCTACACAACGGCGTACTGGGCATGCTCACACACAGCAGTTGCAAAGGGCCGTCTTGCATGCATGCACATGGATTCTAAACACGGAAGTGCGCAGTTTGGAATGTACTGTGTGTCCATCTACACAATGGCATACTGGGCATGCTCACACACTTAGCAGTTGCAAAAGGCCATCTTGCATGCACACGGATTCTAAACACGGAAGGGCACAGTATGGTATTACTGTCCCCACGTACATGAAGGCCACGCACATGTATTGACCAGTACACACTCAGGATCTATCACAGATGTCTCAGGTGCATATCACAGAGGTACACACCACAATCTACAATGTAGTCCTCCGACATCACCATGTCATTGGACCAGCAATACACAGCCATACATTAACACAACACCGTGTGACTCATGACCAGTGGACTGTACATAGGTCTACAGCAACTGTGCAGACTACACATGTACCGACAGGGTTCCATCATGTGTTATGCATTGCAATGATACCACTGTACATAACCAGGTCGGCTCTACACATACCAGGGGCCCTGGGTCTTACACAGCTGTGACAGATGACTGTCGATGTACACCAATGAACACACATGTTTGGCTATGTCATATATGTAATTGCAGTGGATATGTGCATGGACCACACACACAACACATATAGGTTCATAGGTTCATAGGTTCATATTAGGCTATCTGCCCGAGGGCATTTACAAGCCTAGCCCATCGTTTTGTGGCTTACGCCACCCCTTTAGTATGGGGAACTATACCCATTATTTTGCTGTGCCTCTGTCGAGCAGTGACACTGAGGTAATCCCTGGGGTATATCTGCGATCTCCCATCCATTGGTCAAGATTTCTCTTGAACAAGGCCAGCGAGGTGCTCTGCCTCACATGTACCGGGATTTTGTTCCACAGCATAGGGAGTCTTTGGGTGATGAATCTATCCCTCCAGCACGTCCTATTAATAGCCGTGTCAAGGTTTAAGTCTCTCGCCCTTGTGGCTCTGATGGATCTAGATTTTTTGAGGTGAAGCATATTCATCAAATCTGGGTTTGACATGGCCTTGTATGATAGGCAAAGGTCACCTCTGAGCAAGCGGTAAGCGACTGAATAGAGCTGGAGTTCTTTCAGTCGGGCAGCATAGGACAGATTTTTGAGACCCTTTATCCTTTGGTGAGGAACTTTTGTGGCCTCTCCAGCTGCTGCAAGTGTCGGGTCAGATACATTCCGAATGGGGCATTGTACTCAATCATTGGTCTGGTGAGTGATGAGTAAAGGGAGACTATGACCTCCCTTGATCTAGATGAGAATCCCTTCATGATAAGGTGGGCAATGTAGAAGGTCTTCCTAACTACTTTAGCTACATGGGTGTCGAATGACAGACTACTATCAACCTGGGTCCCCAGGTCCCTGATAACTTCTTCTGTGCTCAGTGGATTGCCACCTATTTGGTAGCTAGGGGTAACTTTGTTTTTCCCGAAGGGTATGACTATGCATTTTTTGGCATTTAACTTTAGGCCGTGGCTCTGGCACCAGTTATCCGTTTCTGTGAGACCCTTCTGAAGGATATCTGTGTCAGATGTGTTTTCTACTATGGCGCCCAGTTTGCAGTCATCTGCAAACTTTGTCAGCCATAACCCTCCTGTGTTTGCTTGTACTTCAGAAAAGTAGATGCCAAACAAGAGTGGGCCCAGGACTGAGCCCTGTGGGACACCACTTGTGACAGGCTTTGAGTCTGACATGGCGCCAGCAACTCTGACCCTGTGGGTTCTGTCACTCAGCCAGTTTGCAACCCATCTTGTGATGTATGGGTTGACATTTAAGCTGATGAGTTTTTCAATGATACCCGAGTGGGGTATTGTATCAAGGCCTTAGCCAGATCGAGGTAGGCTGTATGGACTGCCTTTCCTCATCAATGGCTTTGGTGACTGTTTTGAAAAAGTCAACCAAGTTTAAAGGCATGATCTGCCTTTGACAAAGCCAAACTGGGTTGGATCCAAAGTCTGCAAATTCCCTATGTCTTTATTTATGAGGTCTATTATGATCCTCTCCATGGCTTTGCAGATAAGGCTTGTCAAGCTAATGGGCGGTAATTTCCAGGGTCGGTGGAGGCACCGCCTTTGTGAAGTGGTACCACAGTTGCAGTCGCCACTCCTGGATAATGCATCCAGAGGTAAGACTTTGATTAAACAGCTGTCCTAGCTGTGGGTTTAATTCCTCATTGTGTTCATGGAGCACACAGCCAGGGACACCATCAGGTCCCATGGATGGTGTGTTCTGTGCTTTGGTAAGAGCAGTTCTCACTTGGGCTGGAGATGTTTGGGGGCTGCAATCGTTTGGTATAGATATCTCTCCTTTGGGGAGGGGAGTTTGCACTGAACCTGTCAGCCAGTATGTTGGCAATGTCTGTAGGATCAGTAATCTTCACATCATTTTGAACTAGCTCTGAGCATATCTGGGAGTTTCCTCCCAGGTTTCTAACATAGCTAAAGAAGGCCTTATGATTGTCTTTTGAGTCTTTAGCTATTTTTCTCTCGAAATTTGCTTTGGATGATTTTATGAGAGCTCTTAGTTTTTACTTATAGTGATCAAGGGTGTCTTACCTTTTAAGGATTTTGCTCTATCTTGTAGTAGCTTCCTCCTTTTGTTGTAGAGTTTGTTTATGGCTGGGGTCCACCAGACTGGACGCTTGCCTTTGGTACAAAGAGTCTTTGTTTTGCTTGGGATTGCCTTATCCTTGCAGTCCTGCAGGTGCTGGTAGAAGGCATTTGTAAGTGATTCAGCGGCTTGAGTACTGTTTTCCGCTGGCTCGTGGGCCTTAAAGGAGACCACACTAGTCTTTAGAAGTGTGAAGTCGGCTTTTGAGAAGTTCTTTACTGTGGTCTTTTTATTTCAGGTGGGGTGGGATGAGGACCTCCAGCGAGATTAGTTTGTGGTCTGATCTCACCAGTGAGGGGTACACCTCCGGTGTTGAACATTGTGCTCCCATGTTCGTGATGATGAGATCAAGTATGTTATCTCCTCTTGTGGGGATGGTGACTAGTTGTTCCATGGCATTTGAGTTTATGAATTCCAGGAACTTTTGGGCTAGGGTGTGTTTGGGCTTGAGTAGTGTTCCCAGTCTATATTAGGGTAATTGAAGTCACCTAGTATGATGGTGTTTGGTGATACATTTATCCTCTAGTGTTTTCAGGAAGGCCATGTGAGGTTCCTGAGTTTGTGAGGGTGGCCTGTAACATGCTACAATTTGCAGAGCAGTCTTGCCTATGGTTAATTGCACCTGGATGGTCTCCGATGCATCGTGCGTTGCCACCAGTCTTGAGGTGTGGGTGTCCTTGATGAATATGGATACCCTCCTTTCTTGGTATTGTCCGGATTTTGGGGCGGAACGCATGATATGAGGTAAAACCTGATAGTGCTGGGGTGCTCTCAGGAGCCTTGAACCAGGTTTCTGTCACAGCACAGACGTCGATGTTCTCCATACTGAGAAGGGCCTCGAGTGTGCATTTTGAGATTTAGACTTCTGGCATTGAGCAGCATTACCCTTAGTTTTTTCCTTTTTGTGTTCTAGGGTGGTAGGTTTAGAATTTGAGTGTTGCCTAAAAAAGGAACTATGGGGTTGGCAAGAGCCTTTGCCAATATGCGAATAACCAGGCGTGACAGGTGCAAGCCGTCCTTATGGCAGCGTGGCTTGTCCAGCATGTCATCCCAGGCAGACAGACACTGGATCCCCTTTGAATGACACCAGTGTTTAAGCCAATTGTTAAAGCTGATCATCTTATCTCTGTATTGTGGCATCATTCTTGGTGAAGGTAGGATACTGCTCAAGGTCAGGGTCATACCTGCCTGGGCTGCATAATCAGAGAGCTCCTCAATGTCTCTTTTCATGTAGTCCAAGCAGGTACGTCTCAGGTCGTTTACACCAGCGTGGACAATGACTGAGTCATATTTGTACCTGCCGTTGAGAGACCTGAGTGCTTGCATTATGTGGCGGATTCTAGCACCCGACAGGCAGCTTACTGTGACCTTCTCCTTACTCAGTCTGGTGAGCGGGACGTCAGTGTGTCTGACTATGGAGTCACCAATGACTAGTGTGTCTGGCATTGTGTTTGGCCTTAAGGGCTGTGACTGTTTGACACTCTGACTGTGAGGTCTATGTGTTGCAGGTGTTGTGTTCTGAGGTGGTGGTTGTTTGGGTGTCTGCTTTGGTGGCCTCTGCTGTTTTGGTAGATTTTTGATCAGAGCCTCCGAGTATGTCTTTGTGTGTTTATGTGTATGATTTGAGGTTGTAATGGTACTATGTGAGACTGGGTCTATAGTGTGTGTGGTAACCTTCTCCTCCTGACTGGTCTTGCCAGTCCTATGTTGAGAGAGCTCAGCCTCCAGTTTGGCCGTATAGTTGCATCTCTCGCATGTATTTGTGTTTTGTGGGAGGAGGAGAGGGTTGTCTGTGTACATGAGGCAATTGTAACATTGCCTCAATATTCCCAGGTTCACCAGCTGAGCAGGAGAGGACACTAGCAACTGATCCCTCGACATGCTAGAAGGAATAGACAAAAAACTTTAAAAAGATTCCGGGGACGTGGGTGACCAGAAATGGGGTTGCCTTTTGGGGTACTATCTATGACAAGAGTGCCGTATCAAGGTAATAAGTACTGTAGGAGCAAGTGCTACGTTTAACAGATAGAGAATAGTCTACTTGGAGTCAAGTAGAGATGATCTTTTTAATTATAGGATACGCTGATTAGATCAGTAGTATAGTTCGAGGAAGGTAGTTTTAAGGGAAAATTTGAAGAGTGGACTTTAGGTAGCCCGAATAGTTTAAACCTGCTTAACCGGCGCTGCCCTAGTGTGCAAAACGTGCTTTATAGCAGGGGGCTGGAAAAGACAGGAAATGACCCAAAATGGCCAATAGACTACAAGTTACTGCCTTAAACCACTCCTCTGAGGACAAATGAAGGAGTTATGGAAATGACCCCTAGTGGCCAATAAAACTACAGTACATATCATGGCTTTTGCTGTCCTCCATGCAGACAAGTGGCTACAGCAATCATATGCACGCAAATGGAAGGTGGGTCCATGGCTGTTGAATGCTAACAGTACATGAGGCAGCAATGTTGACCGAGGACACATTCCCTCTGTACTAGTTACCCATGACACTCATCATATCATACAACAGTCCATGTGTTATGTATGTTAACACACATGTCCACCAATTGCAATGCATACAAACATGGCTACATGACAGGCATGTAGGACCAACACACATGTACAATCTGTAGTGTGCATGCAACTACCATGCATGTGCAGTAGCTGATATAAGTAGCTCATCTGTGCCTAACTACAACATGCAGTTGCAATGCAGCCCCATCATTGACACCTGTATATGGTGACATACTGACAGTACGGTAGGATGTACAGCAGGTATGGATGGATGTGTGTACATAAAGAGGTGATCCACCTGTGTAGATGGATGTTTGCCGGGGACGGCTCACAGGTGTGTCACATGCCATCCTACCATTACATGTGCAAACAGTACGCTATGTTACCGTTACTTGACGGTGGAGACATAGAACCTACACAGCGGTCAGGTGTTACCAACAGTACATCACTTGACACCTGTAACACTTACATCCTCCCATGTGCATATAGCAGCACAATTGCCGAAGGTAGCATTGGTACACATAATGCGGCCAATACTGCTGCATGTCTGTCAGACGTATCATCATATAGCAGGTGTATCATTCACAGTACTGCCATGTGTGTTTGCTTGTGTGACCATATATGCCACATATGGTGGGGAATACATCCCAATTGTTACACACCCCTGTACACTGTTGTAGAGATCTGTACATACTGCAGTGTGGAAAGCATGACGTAGGCAGGTGTGGTGTGTGTATCACACACATCAGCTATCCATATGTGTATGACATGTGTGGTCTCCACAGTGTGTGTCTGTATGTAGGTATGTATGGCTGTCTGGTGCATGGAGTGAGGGTGTATGCTACCATACAGAACACACAGGATCCCTAACCCCTCATGGTGATGCAGTCCACTACCCTGTTGATGCCATCGGTCTCAGCCACACTGGCTACCTGTACATGTTCTTTCTCTGTGTCGCATCATGAGGGTTCACAGTACTGTGACGGTGATGACCACATAGGCAAGGTTCCTCACCTCAACACTATGGGGTGTGCGTTGTAGTGTTGTTGACCCCGTGAGTGTGAGCATGTTCATGTAATGTGACAGGGTATTACTGCTACACAGTGAGGCCTCATGCTATCAAGTGGCCTCTAACATTATCATTGGCCAGACCTCTGTGTACAACCCCTGCACCATGTCAACATACCTGTGATGTGACCTGGTATGGATGTCACGTCTCTAGCCACTGTAGCCTATTAAACTGCCCACATGTTTCTGGATCAGTATATGTGTGGACATCTGTGTTATGTTAGACTTTCCAACAGTCAGGCTGAGGCTACGTATAGCATGCTGATATTGCCATATGTGCCTGTGAGTACTCCACAGTTACACATGGGAGACTGCAAACAGTACTACCTGTAGACACATGCAAGTAGACCATAAGGAGGGAACCAGGGCATCATTACCAACATGCTGTTACTGTTGTTACCGAGACACATACTGTGAACATATAACAATGCATGCTAAACCTGTACTACATGGTATGTCTGGTGCGTGTCAACAGTACACAACTAATGTAATATACACGTCTCTCACTATTCACACACAACTAATGTAATATACCACTTCTCTCACTATTCTTACACAACTAATGTAATATACACTTCTCACTATTCTGTTCACCCTGTGCATCAGACCATTTGAGCATGTCCCTGCACTAATGGTGTGGATGACAGGGATGCGGCACAGGCTTCATCATATGCACAGGGTGATAATGTTTGCCACGGGCATAGGCTGCACCAATGGATGACATCTTGTGTGTGGGTAAGGGCCAGTGATATGATTGGACATGTCTGTTCAGTATGCATGTGGGTGTTGTGGTGCCCTACAGATGTTTTTGCTGTGTGTGTGTATGTGTGCACACAGTTCTGCCTTTTGTGAGGCCTACACTGGGTATTATTGACAGCTCCAGATTGTACAGACCAGGTTGTACAGCTCACTGTGTCCGGCAACGGCCACGTGACCTGTGCCTGCCAGGGGTTGCACGGGCACTACCAGGCGGAGGTACAGCTTGGCTACTGTCCGACGACACATGTCCACTGGAACTGTGTCCCTGCTGGGAACGTCCAGGGCCACGTCCACATGGCCTGCTGTGTCCTGGTGTGGACAGCACAGCTCCAGCTGCACTGCTACTGCTACCAGCACTATGGGAGCGGGCATGTGAGGTGGCACGCTCACGTTGACCTGCACTAGGTGGTGTAGCTGGCCTATGTCCACATGGCCTATGCCTCACTCCTACCAGATGTTCCAGCACAGACAGTTCACGCTCGCGGATTGCCATGCCACGTTCAAGGATTCTGACCATGTCACCCAATCGCCTGTCCAGAACATCAGCAATCTGCTGTTGAGCATTTGCCAATACCTGGATGTTGTCATTTAGGGTACGGATAGCAGCCCTCTGCAGCCTCTGCCCTTCACTGTTCTGCCGTTCAGCACGTGCCTGTGCCGCCATTACAGTCTGCAACATGCGTCTGGTGATACCAGCTGCTGCGCTCTGTCCTGCAGGTGCATGTCTGCCAGAGGTCTTCCTACGAGCAGCACCGGCCACATGCCTGTGTGGCACATCTGCAGTCATTACACTGACACCATGGTGTGTAGACACACCTTCTGTAGCCACCACACGTTCCTGTTCCACGCTAACAGACGCTGACTGTCCTTCCTCTATGGCCACTGGCGATGTGGTATGTGTTGGCAGCAGAATTGTGTGCGGGGACATAGCTGGGATGGCAACCATTGGCACAGATTCAGCCCCTGACAACCCTGCCTGTACCTCATGCATATGTTCATCACTGCTAGTATCTATGGGGACACTAACATCAGATGGACCACAGGAGGGTAACGCACCTACATCACCTGTGAATGCAAAGAAAGACTCTAAATTACAATAGACACACAGACACACACACACAGACACACACACACACAGACACACACACACACACACAGACACACCATGCATGTGATTTGACAGATGGCATGCAGCATGCCTGTGATACAGCAGAGGGCATGCAGCTCAGACATTAATAGTGTTAGTAAGCATACCTCCCTGGGGTGCACACTACAGCAAGCAGGTGTCATATCAGTAGCCATGCAGTTCACACAATCATGGTAGTATGCATGCATCCCCGTGTTACACCATGTGGACTAGAACAGGATAACATTACACATGGCTGACGTGACCTTGACATGTAATCTGCTGACGTGTGCATTAACATGCATACATGTCTGACACAATGGTGTCCTGACACATGTACAGCATCATAATGGGCATCACATTGCGGTGTTGTCTGTATGCCCTACAGATAGAATGCATGTTTAGCAAATGTGCATGAGCATGGAAGGGTAGTGTGAGCCGTCTACATTGCTATACAGTGTGAAGTACAGACACTGTGCCATTGCATGGCATCATGAGGCATCTATATTGCTGTACAATGCATAATATGTACATATTGCATAGCCATAACTGCATGCATACCCAAGACATAACTGTGGATTGTGACCCACGATGCTGAGGTGTATACACAGAAAACCATGCTGTGTCAAGTGACAGGTCACTGGAGGACCTACAGATGACACCCCTGCACAACAACTACAGGGTCTTAGCTGCCTGGCAACCATGCCCACACATAGCAGACATGTCAATTCACCATTTCCCACATGACATTGATGTACCACACACACGAGGTGCACAGCTAATGGTGATGTCCTACAGCAGCAAGGGAAATGTACAGTATCTGTGGCCTGATGTGGTGTCAATGTCTGTGGAAGCTGTACAGGTGACTACTGTCATGCTATGACACAGTCGTGATGTTCAACAGATCTTATATGGTAGACTTCAGTGACACCTCCACTAGCTGTGCACAGGCTTTTAGGATGTTCAGTGTACCACATCAACTGTATAATCAGTCAGCTAAGGCTATAATTGGACCATGTGTGGACAATGTGCAACAGGGTGTATATACATCACATCTACTGTGTGGCTACATGTCTCTGGCCATCCCCCATGGCCATGTGTGCACATGTGTTGGCCAAATGTGTGTGATGGCCATCTATCTCACATGTCTGTGTTGTCCCATATGACATACACCCATAGATGTCAGATATGTCACCATCCACAGGGCTATGCAGACAACGGGTTGTATGTTTGGTATGTGGGGTATGGGTCATGGGATAGTGTGACAATACTGCAGCCAGAACACTACGTGTCTGGGACATGTCAGATGGCACATCACAATGTGTGCACCCAATGCAGGGGCATATAACACAATGGTGACACCTGTGGGCTTCCCATATCACAGCTCACTGTGTGGTACTGTTTGCGTACCACACATGTTGTTCCAATGCATACTACATATGCCTCCATTGTAGAACACCTCCACCGTTGTATGCACAGCTGACCACACATGCAGCAATGACAACTACTGTGGTTTCAAGTCGGTGTATCACTTCGTTTGTATATATATTGCACATGGGTGGCCTGTGTGAATGATGGGTGATGCGACCTGTATATTGTGACTGGAACGAACATCAAGTGTGCAACTGTTAACTGGCCACATGGCAAATAGATCTATGCTTTAACATGCCTGATACTGATGACAGTCTCACCTGCAACAGACTCATGTCTGTGCAGCATGCCAGAGGTACCTGTATAGGGGTGATACAGCAGTATGAATATTATCCATGACTGTATGACAGCCACAGGGTACACTGTGCATGTTAACACATTTGCCTGTATAATAGCATATAGTATGCACATGTGTTCATACACAGGGTAGCATAGTGTAGTATGCAGCATGTGTGTCCACATACCTTGCATATGTTGTTACTTTACATAATGTACAGTGACACATGCAACTAAATGGGATATAATAGCCATATGTGCAGTACTGACTTACCAGGCAACTCCAGGCTCATTGGTTGGTAAACACCCACCTCCACAATGGCAGCTAGTGTGTGTGGATGCTGTTCTGAGGGTGTCCCCAGACTGGCCAGTAGCTCCTCGGTGTGTGTGAGTGGGGGCTGGGTTGGTGGCCCACCACCTGTTCCACCTTGTTCCCTGGCGATTGCAGTGGCACACTGTTTTGCATGTCGTATCAAGTCCATGCAGTGTCTGGGCACCTGCTGGTAGGTGCGGTTATGGCCACCCACATCGTTCACCCTCCTGCATAGATCCTGCCACAGGTCGCCCCGCTGCTGGGCATGCTGTGGCACATGGCTGAACAACACCTCGTAGTTCTCATGGAGGTACGGGATGAGGACATCATCCTCCTGGTGGCTGTATGCTGGAAGGCGTGTACGAGGCATTATCTGTAAGACATAATGATGGTGACAGGTCACAGTTTCAGAGATGTACAGAGATACTGCTGCACATACATTTCTATGACATCTAGTACATCTGCACATTTATCTTTGCAAATCATCATGACACTGACACGACTGACATGTTTGTGTCACACACATGTAACACCCGTTATGCATTGGATATCATCACCATATATGTGTGTCACCTCATTACAGTGTTCATACTCCATGTGAATGCTGTCTTGATGTGGGCATGTCTATTTGCCTGCACTGGTATTCTTACCTATCTGCACATGCCTGGATGTGTCCACGGTAATGCTGTTGACCTTGATGCTGTGTATATGTCACATATCAACAAAGACACAGCCTTAATGGACCTGTACATGCATGTGTTTTGCCATATACATCTACACAGCACTGTACAGCTGTTCAACATCCTGCCACGGATTGCCTGTGTTGCACATGTGATAGACATGGGACAATGGCTAGTCAGATGTCATTCACAGGGATTGTTATCAACCATAGCATGTACGGGCAAGGTTTCCTAGCTGTAACAGACAGCCATTATGCCACCGCGTGGTGCATCAGTGCCACATTACTGATCCGGACAGTTGATACTACATCTAACATGTGGCCATCACACCATGTATGACTGGGATGACATGTGCAGCTGTGATGGACAGGGTTGCATGGTTTGGCGGGAGTATGTCACATGTATGGCACAGGGATCTGTCCAGCATGTGGCGATCCTAGTATTAGGATGGTGGCTGTCCATGACATATGTCTTACAGATCAGGATATGGACATGTAACATGTCCATCATCATGGTGTAGCAAATGTCTTTATGCAAGGTAGACAGCATGCTGCATAGTGGAGGCGAGGATTGTGAAGGCTGGTATCGGCCATCCATGCATGGCCATTACCCCTTAAAGGTGATATGTGATCCAATATTGGTCACCCCAGTGCTGTATATGCCTGTCCAATGATCTCCGTGCTCATGGATGGCACCCTGTCATAACATGGGTACCTCGTATGACTACCCAATGGGCCTGGAGACGTCACCAAGGCAGGGAGGTGTACTGCACAACACCATCCCTTACACAGTGTCCATAATGTTGACCACAGCCTAGGTGGTAGTTAATGGGTACAGTGATGTTCACCTAGCGGTGACAATGCTGATATCATCCATCAGAATGTGCACATATGTCACGCACCTCACCCACACAGCCCATTCTGTATGTTGTTCACAACAGTGACACAGCTATTCCTCATAGGTAATGGCCATTCACATCCTTACATACACATATGCCTAACATTTGTCTGTGTGGTATGGGCTACAATGAGGGTGGAGTGCAACACATTAACCCTGTTCTACTGTAGCTGGCACTGGTATGATATGCACATGTCACTCTGGCACCTTTTGTAGTTGTGAGTCTGTCAACAGGCCACTGGTAGAACACTCCTGTGACATACAAAGGTATTTGTAATCATACATCCATACTGTCTTGTACATCTGTACTGCTAACATCTACAGTGATAATGGTTCATGGACATGCACACCATACTCAGCAGGGTTATAGTGCGGTGCCACCCATTATGACTGTCGTCACCACTTGTGGGCTGATATTATCCAACACCCTATCTGTATTGTATGGTCATGCTAGGTACTTGTTCAGAACTTGTGAGCATGTCATGAGCTACTGATTAATATAGCACCCATTCCACACCATTTCCCACAGGTACACTGGCTGTCCTAAAATTTCCAGCTTGCTTATGGTACAACAGCTGTTGTACATACGTAACGCACATATCTTGTGAGACATGGTTGTATATACAGGCATGTCCAACTGTCACGTACCAGTGCTATCGCCTGTCTATATGATGGATATATCGTACATGTGGCAATAGAGCAATTGTGTCATGTACACATTCAATGCTCACCTCCCAACATATGACACCACAGCCTGTGGGGGATGCACTTCTGCAGCCCTGCTGGGGGTAATGCTGTCACCAACCCTGACTGCACCTGACAGTCATGTGGGGATGTGTAACATTCACAACACACCCCATTCATCACATAGTCTCACATGATCTCCACCGCAGGCCACACATATGAGGACAACTTGTTCAGTACCTCTCCATACTCTGTGTAGTTACCAGAGGCAGCCCCATCACGGAACACAACATCACCAACTTATAGCCCACAGACTCATGTGTGCCCATCACATACAGCCAATAGGGTGTTATAACATACACAACACACCAGACATAGGTGACTCTGTAGGCGGTCACACTGCAGTTCCACGCAGAAGGCTACAAAAGGCGATAGTCGCTTACATCTTGCTGTCGGGTAACTAGTTCTGCAACATAACCTATGCACCCATGCCACACCTCACCAGGTACAATGTGACTGTCATTCTCCATGTTAGTGTGACTGCCCTGAGATGCCACTTCACAGATGACATGTGCAGGGACATGCAATAGCTCACCAGTCTTGTAGCCCTGAAGGTGTGGGCCTAGCCCTGGGGAGCATTATGCATTCATCCGGACCCGATACCACTGTACAACAACTGACTGTGTCACTTCAACAGTTGCCTATGCTTCTGCTGTCATTCCACAGGCATCTGGTATCTGTCCGCTTTGACTGACCTGGTCAAACACAATGCTTTGGCACAGATGACCTGCACCTGTCAGCCCTGGGAGTATAGATCACATGTAAGGCTCTTGCTGCTTCTATACTGCCTGTCTTGCACAGTTTCCAATAACAGTCACCGGCAGAACGGGAACTGGCAAGCAAGACATGGGGTCATGTGACACAATGCTTGCTTCATCTTCTGTGACGCACACAGGAAAGGCACACCTTATAATGCAACACTCCAATATCTCTGCAGTGACTGGGACCTGCCTCTAGGCTCCGCAGAGCACACCTGCAATGACAGGTTATGGACAGACCATAACTTTCAGGCACATACCTGGACCGGCACACCTACAGCTGAGGTGTTCCCATATCCCACTATATTGTACACACATCCTGGCTAGTTACTTAGCACAATGCATCAGAGGTGCTCCACGTGCAACTAACTGTGTCTGGAACCACTATACACATTGTAACAAGCTACAGATTCAACAACATACCCCACGGTTACCAGACCTCATTTGTTGGTGTACTGGACAGTAGGGCTCAGACAGCTACTACTGATGTGTGACTGACACTACCCCACACTTAACTGGGATAGCCACTCATGTACTGACACATCCATGAGTCATAACCTCCACTCGGCTGAATCAACCCATACACACCACCTCCAAGACCTACATTAACCTTGATATGACCACTACCAACATGTGACTGGTGTTCCACACCTGGGGTTATCCCCTCATTGGTGGGTTCCGAACATATGCTAATCAACCTTGTTAGCCACATCCTGGCACCACACCCTTCACAGCTTACACAGTACATGAGTACTACAACACCTACTACAGACGTCTTATGACAGCAGTTGTTAATGTCATGACACCCGTGCAGATGGACAATGCACATACAAATGCTGAAACATACCCCAGTGCACTTCATTAGCATGTACACGACTGCATGGATCATGCTATTCCACACAGAGCCATGATGGTACACACCAGATAACAGACGCCACTCTGGTGGTCAAGTTCCATGGACATAATGTACAACAACAGGTGGAGGCTGTTGCACAATGGTGTACAATCCCATGGGTGGGGTAGCTCACTGGTCAGCCTCGGTAGGGCCACAGGATCCCTCATCACATACTCCAAGACTAGCTACATACACATTACTGTGACACATTCTGGGGTGTACCACAAGGCATTATGGTGGTATTTCAGTAGTCGATGGCAACACCCACATCTGCTCTCACATACAACAGTCACTCAGGAACATTACAGACCCAGGTGATGTTGGCAACATGCTGGCGGATGGATTCAATGCTAACATTACACCCTCTCACTCACTACAGGGCCACAATCCATGCAGGAACATTGCGGTGTCCCTGCGGTCACACCTACACAGTACTAACCTGCATTCTATATGTCCTGGGACACTGGCCCCATGTCACCTTCCAAAGTCCCAGGCTGTGATGTCCACAAACCTCTGAACAACATGTCTCCCTACTAGGCCACCATATTCAGTAATAGCCTTGTATCAGACATTGTGGCCACTGAATGGCACACAGCAACATTTATCACACTCCACACAGGTGGCACCACAATGCACGAGTGGGACTATGGTCCTACACACCTGACTGGACTGTTCTGCATGGCTATGGGGCACACCATCAAGGACGTCATTCACAGAGACATTGTTGGGCTCCGGTCCTTTGATGCCACCCGGGTTGGACTTGTTAGGGCCAGAGCATGGCCCCTACACCTGGTGGACTCCTTTCATGCAGTTACCAGGGTAGTTGATGATGGTATGGGAGTCCACTCATCGTACATTGTCCTCTCATAGCCTTTCAGCACCGTTCTCCATTCTGGTATTGACAACATACACATCCACCTGCACATCGTACCCTATGTCTCAGGATGTTATGCAACATGGCTCATGGACAGGACACACACAGTGAGGGTAGCATACCATAGTACCTACTGCATTTCAGTTACATTTGGCATACCACAGTCCTCAGTCATTGGGCCCCTCATGTTTAGTATATGCTTCCCTGAGGTGCAGGCTAGCACAGAGGGACTTTCCCTGCCTAGCTTTACAAACCCCTGCATACAAAGTGCCATGATTGATCCACCAGCTGATACTGACTCCATCCATACAGGTGTCACTGTGACAGATACTGATATGAATATCATGGCCTCAAGCTGCATGATACAAGGTGCATGAACATCACCTTTGCAATACACCATTCACCCAATGACTATCACATAAGTGGTAGTCCCCTACATACATGTCACATTGTACATGTTTGTAGTACACACGTATGTTACACCCACTCCTGTGGTTACCATATTGCCACTGTGGCATGGATATCCTTCTACGTGGCCACACTTATCTGTACTGGGTGTGTAGCTGGTACATAGGCACCCATTGTGCCTCTGAACTCA
The DNA here is from genome assembly GCF_019279795.1 of Protopterus annectens. Taxonomy (NCBI): domain Eukaryota; kingdom Metazoa; phylum Chordata; order Ceratodontiformes; family Protopteridae; genus Protopterus; species Protopterus annectens. The sequence continues at coordinate 967,790,709 of NC_056741.1, forward strand.
AGACTTCTACACACATTCAAGGGTACACCACCCCATTTAGGGTGTACCTTACACAACAGCTACAGCTTTACATACCACACCATTAACACACCATGACGTTTATTGAGCTCTGACAGTTAAAGTATGCAGCTGAACTACGGACACCACGTCTGTACACATTTGCATACTACATACTCAGGGGTGACCTCTGCTGAACAGACAGGGCCCATGTCCACAACAATGTTAATGGATATACTCCACATACGTGACATAAGCAAAAGCCACTGTGAGCAACATGCTCATGGATATGTGCACACACGCAACAATGAGTGGGATGTGCTTGAGGGTTACATTCCCAAACTGGACACTCACCGTGCTTTGGAACATGAGTCCTATGTACATCACGCAGGGACACTCAGTAGCACTGTTCATGTGATACCTCCCTTGGTGGTTGGGAGACACATGTACACCAGGGATCACTGCAGTGGCTGTACTGTGCAGAGGTGCAGGTAACACATGGCTCTGCTGTTCACAGGACACTACCCTAGAGAGGTGCCACTGGTGTGAACACTGTAGTTGTGCTTACACATGGACTTGCCAGACTGCATAATACCCCACTATGAACCTGTGAAGCTATTACATGTCCTTTGTGCATGGTTACTTGGTAGCCCTTCCATTTAGATTAGCTATCATGCTATTGCAATGTCCCGTGCCTACAAGCCATATGTATCCTGTTATTGTACATGCCAATAGACAATACCTTTGGTATGCATGATATGCCTGTTATGCTGTGTAGAATATCTGACATATCTAGCTACAATACTATACATTACACATATTTCACATAGTATCCTATAATGGAAAGCATACTTGCACAGCGGGACCCCCTTAGACATGTCATTGTCGTTATATGTCCATACACATGCCTACTGTGACAGTATATCAACATATACTATCCCCTGCTATGGCATGTACTTGTTGGACATACCCTACCACTGATGGCGGGTTGTATGGAATTGTTCTGTTTAAAGCCCTCATGTAGCATCCCTTGTGGTGTCTGTGATGTGTACCTTGTGGCCCACTGCTGGACGCACAGTTTCTACATGCATTAGTATGCTCAGCAAGACATCACTACATAAATACCTTTTCCCACTTTATGCATTGCGGGCACTTTTAATTAATGCAAACCAGGCTATACATACAGTAAATAATTAATAAAAAAACAGGCTATACATAAACTTACATACCGAGTGTTCTACATACCTTGTTATCGTTATGGACCTTTGTCTCTATCTCTCTCACACTGCTTAAACAGGTATTTTGTATGAGCATACGGTTTGAATGTCTGGCAAGTCATCCTTATATACGTCGATACCTGTAACATGTGGTTTCCTCCTGCCATTTGGTGTTCCTGAGTGACTAATTACTTGCATATCAGCTGTGCAGCTACTCCATTCACCAATTACATGGCAACAGTGGGGTATAATTGAATTCTCCACTTGGGCATTGCCCATTTGCCCTACCTTCGGGGAGACGGCCTATATTGTGTTTTGTTATGTGTAATTGCAACTGCTATGCATAGAGACAATTATACTTTGGATTCATGTCCCCCGTGGATTGTGTGTGACAGCTAGAGTATGTGGTTCAACATGTGGGTGTACCTGTCATCCCAACGTCTGATAACGGACTATTGCAAACAAAACCTGTAACATTGCCATTTGTTCCATTATATAACGGCTGCAATTTTGCATGGCGCCTTTAATTGTGTCTCTCACAAGGTATGTTGACAGTTCTGCAGATGTAATTGACTGACTGGATGTTTGTGCTGTTATTACAGTCTGTATTGCTATGGTTTCTAGTGTGGGGGATGTCGGTGGGTGTACGTAGCATATACAGGTTTGTGGGGCTTGCATTTCTACATATTCCAGATATATGTGTGTGGGCTCTGTCCCTAATTAAAGAGCTATCAGTTAGTAGACTTATGTTACGGGATTGTACATTGGGCCGTTGTTAATTAGTTTCTATATAGTATGCAGGTGAGGTTGCTACTTCCATACCTCTGGAATTGCAGCGATATGTAAAGGGATATGTCTAAATGACAGCTATCCCATGTATTTCTGTCCCAGATATTTGCAGTCATTGCGGTTGTGTTGGTAACACAACCTCTTTGCCATGGGTTGCCACCTTTTCATATGGCCATTGTTGGACACTTGCGGGATGCACAGCGGTGTTTACAGGCCAACACATAGCCATGGTCAGTACACAGGTTAGCACATACTTTTATCCTCAATACATACCTATTGTGGGACTTTGGCTACTTATCATATTGCATGTAACATTTACATTTCTTACATACAGGCATAACTATTTAATGCAACTGTTACATTATATATGGAACATATTAATGTCCTACAATCCCGAACATTTGCCCTTTGTAATGATTTATGTCAGGACACACCTGCCCAGGGAGGGGCTGTCCCTCCTAATGTGGGACAGGTGGTAACCGTATGCCTACGGCTAGCTATACCCACACCTACCGTAATGATCTACCTCCGAGTTGGCACTAACGCACTAACAGACACATGATGCGGACACACACACACACACATTACAGTCACACGCGGATGCACACGGTACCCTCAACACACACATATGCAGACTACGGCACTCACAGACACAGTTGAACACAGTACCTATGTGGACCGCAACACCGGCAGCGGTAACTAAATGTCCCTTCATATCATCATACTATTACTCGCGGTTGTACTGTTCTGGTACTGTGTTCTTTCGGTCTTTCAGCCTCGTGGTTACGCATGTCGGTATGTTACACATTCCATAGTTGGCGGAATCCTATCTATTTGTACCTCCGAGGTGTTATGAATGTCGTTGACCTATCTATATATATTTGCAGATATTGCTGAATCCATATATATCAACATATATCACTCTATCGCCCTTTCTATCTGTATTATATATATATGTATATATGTGTACATATATATATATATATATATATATATATATATATACATATATATATATATATCTGACGGGGCAAGTGACAGGCAAGCTACACCTTTCATTGTGTACTTGTTGGTGTATACTGTTTCCTGGACGCCGCACATTTGTGTCTGTACCTGTCACATTACACACCTGCCGTAGGTTAGGGTTACCATCTGTGCCACTCTGCGAGGGACAGTCCCTCTTTGGGCAGTTGTGTCCTGCATAATATTTGTAGACATGGCAAATGTCCTGAGATTTTAGAACATACTTATTTTCTATAGTTTATGTAATAGTTGCATAAAACAGTTATTCTGTATCTGAACCACCTATATGTTCTAGAAACAGAATAAGTAAGTAAACATTACAAGGATGAGCTTTTATCTAGGCAAAACAGTGAAGTTCTGAATTTCGTACTGGCTGGGTGTATGTGTCGGCCTGCAGACATCTGACGTATGTCCCACATTGGTCATTTGAAGAAGTGGCAACACTACCATAGGTACATCTTGGCTAGCAATAGTGTTAGGTGATTCTATACATGATTGCGTGTTCTACTCCTGGCAGTGGTCGTTTTACCCTTCAGAGCAGGCGCTATTAGTACAGGGGTGATTAATGCTGGTTTCACCTGTTCTGGACATCATTGACCATGATCTGCGTGATATTCGGAGAAGCTTATCCCTGTTTCGTGCATATCCATATAGTCATATTTAAACGTCGCTTACCAGCAGTGGGCAATGCATATTCCCACTAACGTGTGCTACACATATGATCTGATGACCTGCATCCAACATGCATTACTCGTGCCTTCGGGATTACGTTACATCCCTTGCAGGATGTGGGACTGGGAACATGCATGACGGTCACTGCATTTAACACATGGCCATCTGGGATTTGTACACGTGTTATGTAATTTTGTACGTGGAGTATACTATGGCTGTTACTCCATACTGCACTCGCATGAGTAACTCAGTTAGTTTACATATTGCTGAGTCCAGTTAATGGTATGTCCATGTGATGTTTACTGGATGTGCTCCGGCATTGGGTATGTATATCACAGTGAGCCACACACGATACTGTGCTACACCTTCAAACGACCGTAGGTGGAGCATGCTGGGGTGATGAATACCTGTCATGGGTACACCGCATGCCTTGACACAACATCCAAGATTATATTATGTGGAGCCCCTCATTAACGCAGCAAGGACTCCGTGCTGAGTGTGTGCAGAAGAGTGATTATACACATGTGCTCCCACAATTGCCTCTGCTCCACTAAGCGACAGTTGGTTACTCGATGTTGTGGTGATAGCGGACACTGTTTGCTCCGTTTGGTGTATGGCCTCTGACAATCGGCCGTGTACCTACCGATATACCTGGGAACCTATACACACAGCACCACCATATGCTGATAGGCACATGTACTGTTCAGGTGTTGACATTCCGTGTTCCGATAGCTGTTGTGTGTACAATGTTTGAGGGCTGCCTATGTAGGATTCACACAGTGGGCCACCTATACATTACAATTTACAGGTGGTCGTGTTTGTGGGACATCCATTTTACTGTGTGTGCAGGTGGAGGGGTGTGTCAGTCCATAGGGGCCTACACTGTCAGAGTATGTGCTATACGTTTCCTCTTTGCCAAGGCATAGGCATATTGGGCACACCTCCGTCTGCCTACTGGGGCTGGCACAGTGTGTTGATGGTCTGAATCCCTCTGTTCCTGTGATGGCCTTGGCAATTGCGGTGGGCTATGAGGGCCTTCACCATTTTGTCCCTGCTGTAGCTGTTTCCACAGGATCATATTATGTAGCATGGCACATACTATGATGATGTGGGCACACGTGCCTGGAGATTACTGCAAGGCACCACCAGATGTGTCCAAGCACCAGAACCATGATTTCAGCATCCCGAACACACGCTCTATGATGATTCTGGTTTGTGCGTGTGCCTCATTATGGCATTCTTGCATGGGTGTGTTTGCATTTCTGATGGGAGTCATCATCCATGGCTCCAGTGCATAGCCAGCATCCCCCACAAGGTGGCCATGTGGGATGTCCCCCCTAACAAATACCTGATACAGCTGTGAGGCATGCCAGATATGGGAGTCATGGTAGATTCCAGGGCTGCCAGCACACACATCCATGACAATGCCCTGGGCATTGCACATGACCTGGCAGTTGATGGAGTGGAATCCCTTGCGGTTTATGTAGTGCCTACCATGCTCACCGGGTGGTGACTTGATTTGTATGTGCATGCAGTCTATCACACCCAGTACCTCCAGGTAGTGTGCCACATGGTGGAAGTGATGCATATTGCTGGCCAACTCCTCCTGAGTTCGGGGGAAGTATATATGCTCATTGGCATGTGATAACATGGCATCCAGGAACTGGTGTAGTACCCTGGATGCTGATGCCTGTGAGATCCCCATTATATCTCCAGTTGGCCTTTGAAAGGTACCTGTGGCCAGTATTCGCAAGCTTACACATACCTTCGTGTCCACTGGGATGGGTTCCCCTCTGTTGTTTCTGGTTCTCAGGCGTGGCCGGCACAGCTCCACTATTTGCTGTAGAATGTCCCTGTCCACCCTGTAACACTCTACTATCTCCAGATCATGTAGCCCCTGGAAGGTTACCCTTGGTCTGAACACTCTTCTCCTCCTCCGGGGCCTGCGGTGGTTGTCGGCATCATCCTCCACAACACCGTCAGTCTCTAACACATGCTGATGAATCAAAGCTATGGCAGCTCCCAACATGTACATTTTAAAAGTTCCCCATGTGTTTACACCTATGGTGCAGTGTTTGGGAATACACAGGTGTGTGTAGGGTGCTTTCACACTTTATACTATTGTGCTGTGAACACCGATGATGTCATAGGGTGTGTATGTACGATCGTAGCTACAGGGTATCTTATGTGTTTTACTACTGGAATTACTATTGTGGTGCCTTTGGTGTTGAATTACATATGGCTGAGGTGGATTACCTCTTGACCTTCCCTTTACATTTCTGCACATTCCACCTACCATTTTCTGGCATGCATCCAGCAGCCTGCTTTCATTTGTACTTTCCTAGACCTGGTGTATCTTGCGTAATGTGTGCTATTGCCGGTCTACTGTCAGCTTGCTTTGCTCTGCTGTGACAGATCTCCTATGTTTGCAATCCAATGCCTCCCCTCCTTTCTTTGCATTCCAATGCCTCCCCTATCCTGTTTTGCAGGTTTCTGCTAGCAGACTTGTCAGCTGCCGTCGATGTGTGTTGTGGTTGGTGTTGATTGCTCATGATTACTCGGAATGCTACCTTACGGCATTTCCTTCTCTTTTCCCTGACCTTCCTGGTTGTGCTATTGTTCGTAAGCGTTGTTGCATCCACTTACTGGGTTTCGGCACATTTTTTTCATCCCACATATGCGCTTTTGGGCACCATGTGTGCTCTCAGCTAAACGATTCTATACCTTCCTCCCCACCCCTGTCCTGCAGCTTTGCTTAGCAACGGCCAGGCCAGATTTGCATTGCTCCAATGTGCTTACTGCTACGGTGGCACACCCCTCTGCTACTGTCATGTATCTCCTCTGAGCCACTCCTCGGTGTTATAGTGCTGCGTCGTATGGTACAAACTTCATCCGGTGGGACATTTGCGATTCAGTATTATCTGCCTCATTTGCATGGCATTGACTACTAATTCATAGTTACCGCGCCAAACACTGTCGCAGGCCCTTAGCAACCCTTGCACCTTGGTTGTGGTGTTCCATGCCTACCATTGTGTATTATGGTGTAAACCTGATTTGTATTACATTGCGATTTTATGACATTTTTATATAATTTCTTTATGTTCCAGTTTGCGCAGACATGCCCTGCGGTTGTACTGTGCGTTACTGTGGACATGACATTAAATGTTGTTTTTTAGGTGTTGTGCATCTTTTCTTATGCCATTGGCTGTGTATTTCGCCATTGGCATATGTTAACTTTGTAATACATGAGTCTGCTCCGCTTCCATAGCTCCGATGTTCTGTTTGGGAAAATGTAAACCGTGTTTTTTGGTTTACATTTCCGTGGGCTTACGCTACACCTGCACCACTTCATGAATCACTATCTGCCTTAATTTGCATGGTGCGACACTGCGCATGGGGTGATTAGCATACCTATGCCAAGGGCTGCGCAGTTCTGGCGTACACCGGTAGTGCACATGGTATTGGATCGTACCTGAATCACTCGACAGCCATATTTGGCGTTATTCCACCTACGCTACGCCTGCGCCTGGTGCAAGCTTCATGAATCCTGGGGCTGATCTTGTGTTATGAAATTTATTCTGATGATGTCTTTGCTACTACATACTGAAAGTGCTAAATGAACATTTTATTTACTTATGCATTTCCTGTGGTTCATTTCATTGCATTTTTAAATTTGGTTGTGGCAGATGTTTTCTACATGGGGTTACCATTCTTCTTTAATTTATACACAGTTAATCAACACAGACAGTAAGGTGATATTGCTAACTGAACAGTCACTTGGACTATGTGTCAGGGGACATTTCGAAGTCCCTTTTTTGCTGTGTTTATACAAAAGGGGGGGCATCTCTGTTTTTGTTATGCAGGAGCACCCACTCAACAAATGTATCAGATAAATATAAATAAATGTGATACTGGATAAGACTGGTTTGAATGATGTTCTGCCACAAGAAATCAGCTTTTTGCTCTTATGCTGTCTCTTAAGCAAAAGCATTGTGAAGCCACTTGGTTGCTCTTTATACTATTAATTGTGCATCTTACTGAAGTGTGGAAGTTGGGCATAAAGTAGTTGACTGTCAATCAACAGTGTAGTTATCAAATACTGTGGAGTCTGGTTTTAAAGTAAAATGGTGCATTATGTGTTTGAGGGTGTGGCAGTGGTACCTCCCAAACATAGTTAATGATAAAGACAGTTGTGAAGGTATCCATAATACAAGAGGCTGCTAGTACATTAGTTACTTGTACAAGCAGGTATACTATAAAAATAAGGCAGAATTCAGTTAATATATGACAGCCATGCTGGATATGGAATGTAATGCTTCTTTTGCAATTCCTGCACCTAGTCTAGTCAGTACTTGTTGCAGTACTATTCTGAGAGAGTGCGAGAAAGCAGTTTGGAATATAAAGGATTTTACCTAATCTGGAGAAAGAGGATAATTCTAAACAATATTGAACATGTTGACAAAAGCTTATGCAAAATTGCCATGGATGTGACATCAACTTTTTCATTCAAGTGGGGAGAAGTTATTGAAGACATCTTGTCATTATCATCTTCTACCTGATGTGGACATGACAGAGAAGGTAACCACTATGAATGACATCAATATGCCCTTTATTACCATGTGAAGTTAAAGAAGATGTGATGGCCAGTACCTCTGAGAAGACTGCATTGGCATTACCACCTTTAGGCAGGCTGCCAGTCATGTGCATTCCAAGGGCTTGATGGACAAAAAGTCGTCTTCGCTATCTTTCTATGAACTTGATCCTTTGGAGTGGCCCCTTTGTGGTGCCACATTTCTGTTTCACCACTTCATAATTCTTATTAAATACAGGTTCTGGTATTGTCTACTGAAAATAACCTTTTTAAACTAATTTCTGTTAAGCTATGGGTGGTGGATAACACCTTTGTATTAAAGAGTAAGGCTAGCATATGACTATACAGCCTCAGTCATTTTGATGGAAAGTGAAGGAATATCCCCTTTATTGCATGGATTGCTGACATTCAAGTCATATACATCCTATATCATATTTTGGCATTGTGTGTTTTAGCTGCTGAAATCATAAAGCATGGCCATGTCTCTTCTGAGCATTATATATAGTTTCAAGCTTGCAACACTTAAGACGTCTTTGTTATAATGTGAAGCACTGTCTCCTTCATCTGTGCCAAGATATTTCACTTTTGGGCACTGCACTTAATGTAGGCTCACTATCAGGCTGCAGCTTGGAAGTGGAAGATATGATGGCAAGAAGAAAGCTTGATGTCCTCTGTGTCGAGGAGACAAGATGGAAGTGAAGTGCAGCAAACACACTTGGCTTGGGATCCAGAATCTGCTACTGAAGAGAAGGACAGACCTAGAAATGGTGTGGGAATTGTGGTGAGGGAGAGGCTTCAGAAACCAGTGATGGATGTCATCAGTAATCAGAGTCCAGCATATGGACAGAACATAATCTCAGCCTCTGCCTCACATCAGGGTTGTGATAGCGAGGAAAAGAGTGCATTCAGACAAGTGCTGCAGGGCCTACTAGATAAAGCAGTACAACATGAATTGGTGCTGATAATGGGTGACCTTAATACATATACTGGTTCAGACAGAACAGGATATGAGGACTTCATGGGTCCACATGAGGGTGGCAACAGGAATAAAGATGGAGAGCCCATTTTAGACCTCTGTCTGGCAAATTACTTGATGGGTGGCAAACACATGGTTCAGTAAGAAAGAAAGTCACAAGATCACATACAAGAGTGATCAACATGCAACACAGGTAGACTGCCTCCTAGTAAGGAAAGGCCATTAGAATAGAATCAGCAATTGCAAGGTCATCCCCAGTGAAACAGTTGGCCCACAGCACAAACCACTGTTTGCCACAATCTGCTGCAAATAGTGGTCAGAGAAGGGTTTAAGGTCAATGTAGACTAGGCTGAAGACCTGTAAGTTGACTGGAGAGAAAGGCCAAAAGTTCAAGGAATTACTCAGGTCTCTAATACCTCAGGAAGAAGAGCAAATAGATGGAGATGAAGAAAAATAGTAGCAGCTAAGAACACCATGTGTGAGGACTGCAGAACAGGTATGTGGCCAAGCCAGGTGTGGAAATAAAGTACATTAAGGACAGCTTGTGATGGAATGCAGAAGTCTAGAAGTTATTAAAAGAAAGGAGTACAGGAAAAAGTGAAAGATACAAAGATAGACCATGCTAAGAAGTAATACTGGTCACCTGACGAAGAGTCTAAGAGAGGCATTGCAATAGCAAAGAAAAAGCATTAGAGATACTCTACCATCTTCTGGAAAGTGACACAGAAGATGGGACAAAGAAACTATTAGGTTGCAAGGCAAAGTCAGAAAGATAAAGAAGATAGTCAAACACCCTTCATAAGGTATGCCAACAACAACCTGATTACTAGTCTACAGGCATTCTAAGGCAGATGGGAAAAGTACTTCCACCAGCTTCTGAAAGATGAAAACCTCAAAAAAGCTGTACTGCCCCACATACAGCATATGAAGAAAGATGTAAATGAAGAGAAGCCCACTCTACAAGAAGCAAGAACAGCATTAAGGAAAATTAAGTCAGAGAAAGCAGCAGGCTCTGATGAGTTCACAGCAGTTATGATCACAATGTTTGCTGCGATAGGGGAGAGATGGCTCCCCTACTGCATTAGAATTTTCAGAATTTATGCCAGAATCCTGAAAAGCAGTCTAGCAGTTTGCACAGAGGATTAAGGCTCTGAGCTGTTAATGAATTGTTTACTAAAGACCAGCGTACTGGGTTTGATTCCTTCTACCTCCCTTTGTCTACTGCATCACTCTAACCAAATCACTTAACCAGACAGTTCTATTAGTCACTCTGGAAAAAAAGGTCTCGTGTGTTCACTGGGCTTACCAGGTTAACAAATGTATTGAGTTAAAAAAGCAAAGTGCAATCCAGCAGTCATTACTAAGTTCTCACACATTGTCGAAATAAAGGCTAAGCTGCTCATTTCATTACTGGGTTGCCATAGTTTGGATGTCAAGGAAATACCTATTCTCAGAACCTGCAACAATGTTAGTTTAGTTAAGCATCATGCTTACATCCAGAACTTACCCATGGGGTAGCTAGAGTGGCATTGTTGTAGAACAGTTCCTCCCCAGTAGGTCTGCGCAGAAGTGGGTGTGCCTTCTGTGATTGACATGCCAAATGGCTGTGATGTTTTATACAAATGATGCATGATTGACTGCCATGCTCATTTGACAGTGACATCATGAATACATTGGCTGTTGATTTACATATCTGTCAGTCATGGTACAGTAATGAATGGTAAATTTACCCTTTTCCTCAATGCAGTGTGATCTCGGAGTTGGTATATTTAATTTGTAGGGGGTGTGGGGGGTGCAGGGGATCTTGTCCCCCTGAAAAAACATAAAAACAAACAAAAAAATTACTTGTAGTTATAGTGCAGTTTCTTTAACTTTAGGTAACTGCAATGCCCCCTCAAGCTAATGTGCCAAATACCTGATGAATATTCATGCAGCCGGTGAAGACATCAACATGAATATTCATGCATTATTCAAACGTGTCATGCAGTGTTGGGTTGTGGCTGGGGTTTTGGCGAGACTTGCTGTTGCATACCCAGGGAGGTACTGTTCTACAACAATGTCCAAACATGAAACAGTAATAGTCATACTTGTTTGGATTAAAAAAAAGAAAGAGCACCTTCTCATAAAAAATGGGTTGGCATATAGTAATTTTTTAACAAACACAGTCTTGAGACTTAATAAAACTACACGTTAGTCAGTCTGTAATAACACACACACACACACACACACACCACACACATACACATATGCACACACACACACACACACACACACACACACACACACACACACACACACACAGACACACACACACATATATATCATGCATTTAAAGTAAGTATAGGAGAGCATAGTTAAAACTGCTTACGAACAGAAATAAACAGTCATTTTTTACACATGCAAATGACATTGGGCATATGCAACAGTTTGCTGCTTTAGCTGTTTGTCCTGTAGAACGCATGTATATGTTGCACTGAAAAATTAACAATACACAACACGTAGCATCATATAACATGATGTAAAACATTTAAAAATATATTACAAACAAAATAACTTTCTTTTTCCTCACAAGATACTTTATATCTTGAGGAGGTTTACAGCTAAACATTTCTTTATTTTGGCTCAGCATGTGAGTACTTCAGCCATCAACATTTTTATAGCTGTATGGTAACTTGTCTAAGAAATTAAATCTCCATATTCAGAACTATGAATCGTTTGCCACACTGCAAAAAAACAAAAGTGAAAAAGGTCCTGTATGCAACATTCCTATAAATCACAAGCAAAGGAACAATGAAGGTATTTAAAACTAACATTTAAGAGTAGAAAGAGAAGTAGCAGTCGTGAAGTATTTTACAGGGATTCTATGAGTCAAAGAAAATTCTTCCAAACATTAAGCATTTATTTTACTAGAATTCAATGGTGTTTAAGAAACTATTAATGCTCACTGAACTCAGGCTGATGAACAAAGCAAGAAATTGAATCTGATGATTTGATGACTGTGGCATTTTAATTATCAAGATAGAGGCAGATTACTGACTCTCTGATCTAGTCATTTATTTTTTGTTGTTGTTTGTTTTGCACTTTTTTGACCATGCTCCATGTCACCCATCAGATACTTACTGGGTTAACTGATCCTTTTGTTCCCTATTTCTGAAGTGACAAGCTAGGTGAGAGGAATCACGATGGAGGCAGCCACTGGCTATGGATCAGGTTATCTACTGAAGCCTAACATCCATGCTCATTCATGTCCATATGGATGGCATTTAGTGGGCCTCCATGTGATGCGACCAGTTGGCCCTGATCCTTTGTAGACAAACAAGTGTGTGTGACCCTCGTCTTCACTGGGGATTCTATCACAAGCAGTATGCTCACAAGTATACTCCTCTCCCTTCTGAATAGCATACACAAGCCATGTCATTCTCCTCCGTCATGCCAGCTCCTACAAGCACCTGAGACACTAGAGAAATTCAAGTTTCTAAGTCTCAGTGATTTAACTCTTTTCTCCAGTGGAGCTGAAGAGTCCTGTATCACATCTAATGAATCACTGAATGTGTGCAACAGGGAGAATGTGTCGACTAATATGCAACTAAAATAGCTGTGTTAGAGTTACTACTGTACAAAATAAAGGCTGAAAGTGATTTCGTTAACAAAAATAGCCCTGAAGCTTACAAACACAATAAAAATAGACACTGTGAACTAATTAAGGATAGTGTCAAGAATAAAAAATAAAAAATGCAGTAATTTAACTGCAAACATGAGGCACGGCTACAAGTACTAGAAAAAGCACCATTTTGCTTATCTGTAGGCTTTTGAGCTTTTCTTTCTTTTTCCCAGGATGTGCAAACAAAGAAATAAAGTAAAAATCAAAGGTTTATTTTCAAGAGTAGCTGGATAAAGATTCAAAGCTGAAATATCTGTGGGTGCCATAGAAGTTTTGTAACTACAATATAGCTGACAGTGATATGCTTGCTTGTCAAAACACTGAAACCTCAAGGCAAAAGTGATACATTTAAGAGGAATACAGTAGCAGTATGGAGTGTTATTTTTGAACCTGTTATTAAAAGTCTGGACAGAGATGACTCTTTCTGATTCTGTATGCATTCTGCTACTTGCTTACATCATAAGCTGAAAACTTTGAGGTTATACTGATGCTTTGTGAATTCAAGAATGTAAAATAACAGGGTTTGTTTCAAATAGTTCCAGTGGGAAATATAGTAAATGAACTTAATTTTCTTACCATTATGTGACACAAAGGATGTAAGATGTTGAATATGATTTATATAATTCACAATGTTCAGACTATTGAACAACTCAACCAGTCACAAAGGGATCTGTAATCTGAGGACAAGCAATGTCAATATTTATGAAATTAAACAGTTTGATAATTATCATAAAGGTGAGAGAGGCATGAAAAAAATGCAGTAATAAAAGTAGTAATGCAAATAATGTAAGTGAACACTAATATGAAACTGAGAAAAATAACTACAGAAGTTATTTTCCAATCTTATACAGATGTATAGTGCGGAGTGGCGAATATCATAGACATTTTTTCCAGAAGGTGTCGCTCTCACACCTGCTTTGAGTAGAGTACCTGATGCTCTTGGAGAGAGAAAAATGAAAAGGAATTGATGAGAACAAAGTTTCCAGCTGCCATTATTAGGCAGCTTCTACCACATAGAATATATGAATAGCATGCCTAATGTAGTAAAAGAGAAAACTTAACCCACTCCTTCTTGATCTAGACATGGTGCCAAATCCTATGCTCTTACAAGACTATAACAGATAACTGTTCCAGAAATAGACCACTCATGCAATATAGTTCTTAAATCCACAGAGCAACACTACAAAACTACAACCATAGCCCCTCAGAAAAGAAAGAAAGAGAAAATTCACCAATAGAAATTCCTAGAACGTGAACCCAAAACTTAACTCTGATTACCTCTACAAAACCACATCCCTTCAGTCAGGAAAATACAAAAACTAAAGGCACCCACAAAATAAAAAAAAATGACGTGAAATATCCTAAACCACAGTACTGCTGAATTTATATACAAGACCCTTTTCTACAGCCCACAGAAATCAACCCCAAAACAAAAATCTACCTAAAAATGTAGAAGAAATGGATGCACTGAATATGTGGGGATGGATACATGTGATATTAGGTAGATGAACTCATGTACTCTGGCATTAGTGAACTTACTTTGTTACTCATGGCTTTGCCTCTCATCATGAAACTCACTTCCTAATTATACTGTGCAAGATATTTTATTTATCTAACTGCAGTCTCCAGATAAAAGATGTGATTAAAATTGTACACATCATCAAAAGTTTATCTGTCAATTTGAACATCATCAAAACTTAAAATTCCCCAAAGTCCACAAGTTTTACACTACTAAAAATAAAGTTGCACTTGTTTCCTAATTCTACAGTGCAAGATATTTATTTATCTAACAGCAGATCCCCATGCGTCATGTATGGTATATTCTATACATACACACACACACACACACACACACACACACATAAATAACTATATCTATATATATATATATATATATATATCTATATATATATATATATATATATATATATATATATATATACACACACACACAGAGAGAGAGAGATTATATACATACAGTATATAGGTGTGCTGAAATTTGTCGAAACACCTAAATACCAGCACTCCAAATTTCAACCCCAAAATGTCAGTAGTGCAAATATTGACATGCTACCACACAAGCACCAAGCTACAACGTTGCTGCATACAAAGTTCAGATAAAAAAATGGCGCAAGCATCTATTTTGTTTCTGCAGGAGCAGGCCCTGTTGTACCTGCACACCCCCTGCTAATTATATTACTAACTTAGAGGCCACACAATATCAGGCAAAGAATATTTTTCTTTCCCAACCTTGAAAATTGTGCGATCTTGACCACCTGTTGGCCATCTGCTTAATTAACCAAATTTTGTCAACTAAAGACATGCCAACCAAAGCGTGATACACTCAGATTCAGTTCTCTTGTATATATTTACACACACATGCACATACACACACACACACACACACACACACATATACATGCTATGTGTCTGTGTGTGTGTGTGTGTGTGTGTGTGTGTGTGTGTGTGTGTGTGTGTATATATACATATATATATATATATATATATATATATATATATATATATATATATATATATATATATATATATATATATATATATATTTTATATATATATATATATATATATATATATATATATATATATATATATATATATATATATATATATATATATATTATATATATATATATATATATATATATATATATATGTATATATATATATATATATATATATATATATATACACACACCTACTTTCAAGATTTCAGAATTTTTAAATTCTGAATGGAGATCTGCATACAGTGCAAAAATGGAAGATTTCCCTTTTCCTCTCTGTAGTACGATGTCGGAGTTGGTATATTTAAGTAGCAGGCGTGTTTTAGTTGCCCTGCAGAAACATTTTATCTGTTTTATTGTTTGTTTTTTTTTTGTTGGATTATCATATGGTCTCGACCATATGAATTTCGATATTTCAGACGTTCCAGATTTTGAAGTGAATCCATACATACTACATATATATATATATATATATATATATATATATATATATATATATATAAATTCATCCTAAAAGATCTGATGGTCTCCAGAGAAAAGTTGTTCTTAAAATGAGACCTAAATCCACAAGTTTTGCACTGCTAGCTAAAACAGTAAAGCAGAAATTCAAACATTACATCTGCGAAACATCACACACACACACACACACACACACACACACACACACACGCACGCATGCACGCACACACACACACACACTCACACACATACGCATGCACTCACACACGCATTCACACTCACATACATCCAGTCTCAGAACATTTAGCTCATCTAAAACAACCTCATACCCAAATCTATATTTACATTTTAAGTAAATGTAAATTAAAACATAGGCTACATTGGCCATTCCCTTATTTTTTATTTTATATTTACATTTTGTTAACCAGGGTAGAGCACCGATCACAGAAGGACCAATTACAGGCTCTGCCCAGGTTACATAAAACAGTAAGGACTAATTACAGGCTCTGCCAATGTTATATAAAACAGTATCAAAAAGACGGTACATTTAAAGCTATATGTAAAGACATACAGTGGCAGAACCCATTAATAGCAAGAAGATATTACATGAAATAAAGGCTAAGGGTGTAGTGTATGTACCGGGAGAATGTGAAGGCATACAGAGAACAAACATAAAAACATCAGAATGTGATATGTTTACGTATTAAGAATAGTACACGTTTAACTATATTGTCTGGATTATAACTGATTATAGCAGAGACAGTATAGCACCATATTTATGTAGTTATTAAGTACATTATTCATACTATAATGAGACAATGATAGAGACAGTGATGTCAGAGATCCAAGTTATGTGCTTAACACTTACCATACTGTTCACACAAAATACTCACAGAACCCTCAAAATGAAATTATCCACCTAAATCAATTCCAATAAAAATAAAATTCACTTATACTAGAATTAAAATTGTTAAAATAAAAGCTTAAGGTCTGGATTCAGAAATATTGCTTGCACAGTGTTATGTTAGCATGGTAGCAAAACAGCATGATGAAGTAGTACAAAGTGACCCAGAGATAATAAACACAGCGCAAAAGATATGAACTAATACAGAAATGCTCTTACAAGAACCCTACAGGTTGCACAGACACCGTTCTTGTGTGATAACAGTCACATGACCTAAGGAGCCTAGTTGCATGCATGTATTTTGCTTATGATAATGTGTATCACCGCTATGAAATAAGCTGATGACACTAGTGAGGGCTTCACAGCAAAGTGTCTGTCACTTTCCCGCTATAAACTGGAAGGGAACAGGTGCATAAGGCTGTCAGAAAGAGGAAGAGCAAGCAAAGGAAAACAAGGAAGAACTAGAGGAAGGAAAGAATGGCATGAGGAGTAGGGAAGCAGGTTTACATGCAGGGTTTGCAGTACTGAAGCCTATTTTCTACTTTTCCAAGAAGGGTAGAGAGGAAAGGTATCAAAGGGAAGGGGTGGGCAGGAAAAAAGGGCACAATGATGGTAGCAGGAGCAGACAATCAAACACAAAACACATACAAAGACCAACAGGGAAGATGTTGATACAAAATATGGGATATTGGATCACATAATGGGAAGGGAAATGAAACACAAGAAAGAGGAACATCATGACTGGAGATCAGGCTTGGGTACAGGTGGCATTAGTGCTACACGACATTGCACCCAATCAAGGGTCAGTCATCAATGTGACTTCCCTCCACAGAGGATTCAGCCACTCACAACCTAACAGGAAGGGCAAGGCAGCCAAGTAACTCAACTCTAACAGTCGCACAATGGCATGCTCCAAGTGGCCAAAGTAGGTGTCAAGTTGCCAGGCCACCAATGCCATCACCACATATTCTTTCTCCTGCTGATTACATACCATAACACACTAGCGATACATTAAGATAGGCAGCCTACATCATCTGCTAGTGAGAGACCACTGGAGACCACACAGAGCCCTAATCTTATCCCTCTGAATGACCAATGTCACCCTGCACAACTGTCATGCTGCAGCAACAGCTGTGGCTAGCACTGCATAAGAAAGTAACATTAATAGACAGCAACAAAACAAAAACAAAAGCAACAAATATATGTAAAAAAAGGACCATGATAAAGAGATACAGTGAAACATCAGGGAAAAACATTATCAATACACCATAACACTGTTAGACATAACAGTACATGCATGTGTAAAATGCAGTGAGTTGTGTAGTACTAATGTCGACAATACACCTGCTGGACAAAGGCATACTATTGCAGGCAGTTTGCCACAAAGGGCATGATAACATAGTGCCTCCTGAATTAAAGGAGTTTTCTGATGAGAGTGCTGAAGGATTTGAAGAACAATATAGCTTCTTGCAGTATAACATATATTAAAAATGATGTTTATTATACTACATACAAGTAGTAAAAATGATGTTTATTGTGCTGTTGCTCTTGTTTGTCTGGTCAGATATGAAACATTCATTACAATATTGTATTTATTACCTTTGCTATGAAAGGGATCCATCCTGTTAGTGATAAGTAGTGGGGGATCTAATAGTCAAAGTATGAATAGTAATGTTTATTATGTTACCAACACATCTTGTTCTGCTGCCTTCAGTAAACTGTAAGACTGTAATATTTGTAAGAGTTAAGAATGCAGTTTTATAGTTTAATAATTTAAAGACAGTAAGAAGTTTCCCAATTTGTTTTCTCTAGAATATCTATAAATATTAGTTGCAACTTTGGATAAAAGGCACCTTCACCTGTAACCTCTGCAATCAACATCCTTATTTTCTGAATTGTTTAGCAGTTGTAGCATTACATGTTTAGCTCACAGAGCTATATACGTCTGCAAATGTTCTTGTGCAGATGAATCAGTAAGAGCTTTAAGCCAAATAATTAGAGCATGTGAGAAATCCTATAAAAATAAGAAAAATGCTTCAGCAGTAAAATGACTCACTATGATGGTAATCATATGTTTAAAGGTAAGTGCTTAAACGTGATATTTTGTGATATTCATGAAGGGATAGGAATAACTTACCTTAAAATATAAATCTGATTGTCAAGTTAAAGTTCATGCATATGAGAGCAAAGTCTTAAATAACCTACTTAGCTTATGAAAGTAAAGTCTTAAATAACCAACTTAGTTTATTGTCATATCTTAAATATAGATGTGTGGGCTGCTTGTTATTACAGTATAATCTCTGTATTAATTCTCAGGTACCTTATTTATCCTGCTCATTGTCATAGGAAAGATAGACCTTGGGCTGTGACTCAGTGGTGCTAATGCAGCAAACTAATTATAGAGGAGATGGCACAGGATACAGACACATTACCCCCCCCACACACACACACACACACATACTTGCTCACTTATCATATGCACACCTAAAGGCAATTTACATCACTGCCAATTAACCTAATGACATACCATTGGGATAATGGAGGAAGAAGAAGCAGCAAGAACATACGAGGACAAAGGGAGGACATGCACACAGTACACAAAAGGATCCCCAGTGAGGAAACACACTAGAGAAGAAAGTGTTGTGAAGCATGCTAATTAAATGATTTAACTACTGATTAAATTTATGTTTATAAGTGGCTTCTGTTTGAATAGGGATTTATGAAGTGATAAAGGGGTGAGTGCTTGAAATGCATTCTTGTAGTATTATTAATTTTTAATTAAAATGTTTGTTGAGTTGCTGCTTTGTATGTGTGTGTCAGTATGTATGTGTGTGTGTGCATGTGTGTGTATGCATGTGTACATGCGTGTGTGCAAGTGTGTTTGTGTGCGTGTGCCCACGCACACTAGTTTGTGTATGTGTGTGTGTGAGTGCGTGCGTGTGTGTGTATGTGAGCGTTAGTGTCCTAATGTGTGTGTGTGTGTGTGTGTGTGTGTGTGTGTGTGTGTGTGTGTGTGTGTGTGTGTGTGTGTGTGTGTGTGTGTGAGCATGTTTATTATTTTGCAGATGGGATCCCTGCAGTTTTTGCACTGGAACCTAACAAACTATTAAATGAATGTCCTCAGGCCTTACTGGAAAGTTAGGGAGAAGACTGATAGACTGATTAATGTGTCATAAGATGTCTGATTTATGTTATTCTGATCCTCTTCACTTTTTCCTGAGAAAACGTCTTTCTTATAGAGAGACCAATTTTAATTTAACTGTAGCAAGCATATCCTACAGTTTTAGTCAAACAAAGAGTGCTGCAGCTCTTCAGGTTTGACCTTAAATGCAGTACCAGTACTGAATGCCAGTATTGCACTGAAGACTGAGAGAACTTCCAATTGTATCCTCTAAAACTTTGCACTTTGGGTAGCTGCCCCCTTTGTCCCAGCCTAGCTACACCTCTGACATTAAATTCTAGCCAAACTATCAAGTACTATTCTGACTAAATATGTGTCTATGCATTGATTGTGAGAATGCATTTTCAAAGGTGAACATATGGTAAGAATCTCTAGCCAATAATTAATTAACTTTATTTCTGCAGTAGAATTATACTGCATTGTTTGGGTAAGAGCTTTGAGGGAAGGAGTCTATAGCACACATTCATAGGTTTTGAGTAAGATTATGGCCAAGGAGCCCATCAAGAAGTGCAGCCATACCACCTGCTGCTGGTGGAAGATAATTACTGCCCCCCATTAAACAGATTTGCCCCACATATTCCAGGTGAGTGTTTGCAATCACCTATTCAGTCATCAAGACTGGTTTTAAAAGTTGCTAATAAAGCTGTCTGCTTGATATGTCAGAGTGGCCTATTCCAGACTTGTGGAATATGATGGGTCAGGTACTTGTGCCATCTGATGCTGTTCATAGGTTCAAAGGTTCATAGGTTGGTACTAGGCTATCAGCCCCAGGGTCTATACAAGCCTAGCCATAACAATTCCCTGGATATTTCTTCCCACAATATTTACTTCCCTGGACCCCTGTCTAGCAAGGCGACTGACGTGATCCCCGGGGTGAATTTCCTATCTCCCATCCAATCGTCAAGGTTCCTTTTGAAGAGGGCCAAAGAGGTGCTCTGCTTGACATGCATGGGCAGTCTATTCCAGAGTATGGGGAGTCTCTGGGTCAGGAACCTATCCCTCCAGCATGTTTTGTTCATTGTGATGACAAGGTTTAGATCCCTGGAGCGTGTGGCTCTGAGGGATTGGATTTCTTTAAGTGGAGCATGTCCAGCAGCTCAGGGTTTGACATGGCCTTGTATGTTAAGCAGAGATCTCCTCTGAGTAGATGATATGCCACAGAGTATAGCTGGAGTTTTTTTAGATGGTATAAGTTCTGGTCAGTAGAAGAGGAGTTAGATTTACTGCTGGATTTATTTTGGTGAAACACATCAATGAGTGCTGAGCACTTCATAGTATAAAAGGCTAAGTAGCGATAACATCTTCAGCTGCCTGCATGACACTGCATAGAGAGATGGGGATTTTAGTCTACCAGAGTCATTTACGGGTAATGAGACCTGAAGTCTTTAGTGAGACCTGATGTCTTTTTTTTTTTTTTTTTTTTGAAGAAACTGTAAGATTTCTCAAGTTGATTTAGATGTTTTGTGGGGTGCTTGCTGAAAATAATTGAGGAATAAAGTGATGCTATAATGTTTTGGATGTAGGATAAGCTGTACAAGGAAGGAGTACTTTAAAACTACAACAGCGATAGAGTTTGTAATCAACATAAGTACCCATATCCCTGAAGGCTCTATTAGATGTAAGGGAAATTTTATCTACATAGTATGCAGAGGTAATGCTGTTTAGCATATCTGCTATATTTTTATTGCAAGTGTACTGCCTCACAACTTTCTGTGTTAATGTTCCCACTATGCTGTCTATTGACTTTGAACTGTATTTATCATGATAATGAAACTTATTATATTTAACTGCCTTCCCCTATGAGTCAACTTGCCATGAATACATGTTTAGGAAAAATGTATACATGTTATCTACAGGAGGCAAGCATTCCTTCATCCCCCACATGGGGCAAAAACATTGCACCCTCTAAATTTATATATATCAACTCCAAAGTTGAACAAACACAAAACATTGAGAACTCTATATAAAGAGTGCCAGTGCACACTTAGAAACTGCAGTTGTAGTGATTTCTCACAGAAAATAGTGATTGTGGAGCAGAAGACAGATGAGTTGAGCTTAGTTTAGTTGTGACAAGCAGTAGAACAAGCATTTAGCTCATGTCAGTTATAGTGCTCGTAACTGCTTGCTCCTGTTGTACTTTATTGCAAGGCTTGTGTTGTGCCTGACAAGGCTCCTTAGATCAGTGTAGCTGCCCAGTTACAAATGGTAAATAAAAATAAATTGATATCTACTGATTTATTTATACCTGAGGTTATATTAAAATCTCTAGTTTTATAGAATATAAATTTATAAATCCTATCATTTGTCAAACATAGGAAAGGAATCTTAATTTTTTATTATGTATTTGTTAAAAATATCTGCTATGAATACTAATTTACAACAGAGTATAATAAAGCAGTTCTCATAAGGATGACAGCGGTCCCAAACATAAATCAGGGATTCCTGAAGAATTGTAATCTGGCAATTAGTTATAAACTAAAGTCTGTCGACGGCCATGACAATGAACACCAAATACCTTAAGTTCAGTGTCTGAGAAGCAAGGATCCTATCATCATATTAGCCTCCAAATTTACAACTTTAGTATCTCACCAATAACAACTTTCTTTCATGCATACTTGTATCTTATGCCATTGTTTACAGAAATTGGCAAACAAAGCTGACTTTGTACCTGCTGTGATGACTGAACGTTAACATCTTCTTGTACACCTGTGTAAATGTTTATACATGCATTACAGTAACTGATGATGCAATTGCAACTTTCCCTGAGGAAAAATATAAAGAATACAATTTTAAGATGCTTAATGTTTCAGTGAATGATGTCACTGCACCATTTTGTAATAACAAAGAATAATTGTGATATTTACTGTCATACATTACTGCTTTGAAGCATTAATTTACCCCATTGTTTATACTTGACATTTTCTTGGATTCAGTTCAAACCACACATTTAGTATGGCTACCGCTTATTTTCAAATATATAATTTTGCTTTTCTTGTTTGGCTACCGCTTACAATAACAATGACTTGGACTTCAGAACAGCCTACTTCAATTGTGCCAACTTTGGGACAAATGAGCATCAGGGCAGACGTGAATGCAGTCCAATAACAAAGGCATGCTCAGCCAAGTAAGAAAAATTTCTCACTGAGGTATTGAGAATGTCAGTTTAAAACTCTAAGCCAATGACTTGTGCATGACTTTTTTAGATTCTTCACTTACAAAAGTTATTTTGAAAACTCTGAAAAGCCTGCCTGCAGATCGAACATATTTAGTTAGGAAAATTTGACTCTACTCTTCAGGTCTTATGAAGTACCACACCAAGACTGTGACATTTCCTGTATCATACGGATGCTGTATTAAAGGACACTGTCTAATACATACCACAATCCATACACTTTTATTGGAAATGAACCATGGTCTATGACTTCCTGGTCTTTTGGCAAGCAATACACCTCAGTGTAATTCAGTCCCTGGAAAGTGTAAAACTGCAGAGTATCAGATCATAAGAATAAAATGTCTTTTTTAATTTGAGGTATTTTACTATATACTATAATACAAAATGGAATGAAAAAACATCATGTCACAGTAAGAGATACTCAAATTTGATTGTGAGGTGTCTTTTGTGAGAAGTATACATGTTCTCTCTGTAAAAGTTTGAATCTTCTCTGAGGACTCTAGCTTTCTCCCACCTCCCCCACCCCCAAGACCTGCAGTAAGCTGATTGGTTAGGTGTACATGCAGTGTGTGTGATGTAGAAGAAAGAGCTAGCAATCCATTTCCATTCTCCTACTTGCCTAGTAAACATCATGGTTGGCAGGAGCCATTCACAGAGTAAATGCAGGATTTGGATGCAACTCATGAAATGGATGTATGGATAATTTCACTTACTACAAAGCTACAATGGAAGACAGCAGCTTTATTCTTTATTTCACAGTATTTCAGCAATTCTTACTAAGAAATAAGTTAGAACTATGGTTCTGTGTGATAATTAAATAAATCCCTAACTATAACCCTGATAACCTGAGTTCAATTAGCAGCTCAAACCCTGGAAAATCTTGGTCTGGAAGGGTAGAAGTGATTGTCAAATGCCAACTTGCCTACTCCAGGAGGAGGAACTGGTAGTCTGGTGTCTATTTCAGTGGTTCGAAGAGAAAACTTGAAGGGGAAAGCAGTCATACCTGAAAACATGAGTATGGCTTACCAGTCCTGAGATGGCAACCTAATTAGCATGTGGGGGAGCATTCATATGAGGAGATGTAGACTGCTGTGGTACACAGGCACCCATGAAAGTCACCAGAGTGTGAGGTTAAGACCTCAAAGAATATCCCCTGAAGGCTGCAGGAGTGATGGCCTGCATGATCATCTCCAATCCTATGGGAAATTAATGGGCTGATTGGTCATGCATGGAAACTGATGGTCAGCAAGTAGCAGGGGATCAAAAAGTATGCAAAAAAGGAAATAAGTCAGAACCATGACTTAGAATAATTATTATTCGATCATAACAAGTATGTAGTGGCACATGTCTTGCATGCAGCCTACATATTTAGTTATGTTCTTTGCTGTTTGATTAACTCTGAGTGGAGAGGGTAGCAATATAGGCTTATAGGTAAGTTTTAGGCTAGTTGCCCTTACGAGTCATTTTAAGCCTAGCAAATGTCCCTTATAATGCTTGAATTAGCCTATCCCAACTGGTGTCAGATTGGTCTTACCTATCCCATAGTCAAGAATTATATATTATCCCGGGATCTGTACTGTCTACCAAATGACTGTTTCACCGAAAGTGAAATGGCCGAGCACACTTTTGCGAGAGTGCTTTTCACTGAAAAAGCACTTTTGTGACAGTGTGCTAAAAAAGAGAGAAAAACGTGGGGAAATGGATGTTGCTGAGATTGTAGCACAGTGGGGATAAGGGAATATTCCCTTTTTCCCACTGTAGTGCAATCTCGGAGTGAGAATATAAAAGTAGGGGGTGTGGGGGGTGCAGGGGGGCTTGCCCCTTGCATAAACATGAGTTCTGTGCTTTTTTTTTTTTAATTTTGTTTTTATTATTTTCTTTTGCACACTTTAGCGATGGTGCTTTTTCGGTGAAAAACACTTTCGCTAAAGTGTGTTTGGCCGTTTTATTTTCAATGTTATGAGCATTTGGTAGATTGTCCTAGATCCATTATCCTAGTGAGAATAATTGCAATCATAACATAATTAATTTGAGAGGCCCCATACATGGGGTAAAGCATTTAGAAGTTACCTCTGACCACCAGTAGTACAGGGGACAGTCCTGGGATACGTTTTCTATTTCCCATTGACAGATCTAAGTTGTGCTTAAATAGGGACAGGGATGAGCTTTGCTTCATGTGGATGGGGAATCTGTTCCTGTGTAGCATTATCCTCTACAAGATAAAGCTGTCCTTCCAAATCATTCAGTTGATGTTGCAGAAGAGGTTTAGATCCTTAGACTGAGTATTTCTGATAACATCTGACTTGTTGAGGTGCAGTAGGTCCATCAGTACTGGGATGGAGGATGCCTTGTATGCTAGACATAGCTCACCTCTTAGCAGTCTGTAGGATACCAAGTATAATGACAGGGCTTTGAGTCGGCCCATGTAGGACATATTACTTAGGTCTTAAATCCTTTTAGTAAGGTATTTCTGTGGGTGTTCCAGTTGTGGCATGCATCTGCACAGATACATGCTAAAAGGGAAATTATACTCAGAACCTTACTGTTTACTCTGACAGCAGCAGTCTTGTATTTATATTTAGACACCTCACAAGCCTTTTCATATGGTATACTAACTGATGCAGTGCAGGTCTGCTGCTTATATGTTTCATTCTTCAAGAGGGGTACCTTAATGGAAGTGTTCAGACAAAGACTGAAACTTTTTTTTTTCCTCTGGAGATTTTCGTCCAGAGCCTTCTCTAAAAATGAGCTCCACTGAATTGGATAACTCAGTTAATAAAACATAATGTGTAAATTAAGTTATCAAAATGTATCATTCCAGTCATTAACCAGTGAAAGGAGATAGGCTGCTGAGAGGAAGAACACAGATCAGATTTACATAACAGCATGAAAATATATGATACTGAGAATTCTAAAAACATAGTGAAACATCAATATTTCTAAATTCTATATTATTACAATACATTACTATGCACTGTTTACCACCTCTTTCGTTCAGAATACTTCCTTAATGCTGTTTGTGAGTTGGATTCTGAATGGTCACAGCATTATGTTTACAGTGACAGTATGCAAATCAGCAATAACAGATACAAAAATCTTTTATGTGCACATATAATAGCAACTGTAAATTCCTCCATTTCTGTCCGGTGGCATAACTGCGTGCATGATCTCTGTCTCATACAAATGCACTCGTACAGAGGCATTCTAATGCTTAACATTCAGCTTTCAGCATACAAGTGCAATGCAATATGCAACTATAAACTGAAGATGGCACCATAACACTAAAGAAACAGTAATTTTTTTTGTCTTAAATAAAACTTAATTTTTATTAAGACTGGTGAGGAATAAAGGAGTGAAGATTTCAAGCTGAGTGAAGCATTTGTTGCTCTGTAGTTTGTATAATAAGAGACCAGTGGTTGCCTGAAGTCAGGTAACCAGGTTTCCTGTAAATGCAAACAATTCACTTTTCATTAGAGGCATTCCTTCAAAATAGGGTTGAAACTTTGCATTAAGGAACACTTTTATTTATTTGCCATATTATTTTCATAATGAATCTGGCATTTCGGGATTTGGAGGGAAGAAAATAAGGACCAAAGATAGTTAGGTGTAATAAATAAATGAACTGTGATCTGGTAAGTTACGATGAGAAAAGGTCTGTAACAGGAGAGAATATCACATGATGTTTTACTTTTTAAGTTATAGTAGTCAAGCAGGAACTTCATCTGATCTGTGTCTTCATAACAGTCACTTATGCTTATTGTAATCAGAGACATACCCTCAACTTGCAGGACTGAGTGTCAATTTTCAGAATGAAGGGCAGGGCACAGCTGGGCAAGGGGGTACATGAGTGCATACCATTCACAGGGAAGTGTGTCAAAGTGTGTGTGTCTTTCTATATGTGTGGTGTGTGTGTGTGTGTGTGTGTGTGTGTGTGTGTGTGTGTGTGTGTGTGTGTGTGCGTCTGTGTGTGTGTGTGTGTGTGTGTGTGTGTGTGTGTGTGTGTGTGTGTGTGTGTGTGAGAACTGGAGGGGTTGGAAGTTAATATGTAGAAAGGGCCGGGTCACTGGAACTGTGGGATGTATTACAGGCTGTGTCTGTCTGTCTGTGTCTGTAGGGGCACAGACTCAGCACATGGTGCAGCACTTTGCCTTGGCCTACTGCCCAAGCCTAGGGCATGCATGACAGAAGGTTCATCTTCCTATGCATGCCCCTGCCCACAACAATTGGGTCTGCCAGGAGTTGCACAGGCAGTGCTATGACCTAGAAGTAATGCTGGTGAGCTACCTGACCATAACTGGCATTTGCAGGTGTATGTGCCAGCAGGACCACAACCATAAAAGTATGCTCACCTGGGTGTGAACACATCCATGACTGATGTTGCTGTGGAAGTGTCATCACTGCAAGAGCAGGATCTTGTTTTTCATGACCAGGTTGATTAATATTTGAGGAAGCAGCAGATCAACTGCCACAGGGATGGCCTTCAATCCTGACAGATGACCCACAAAAAAAGACTACAAATTTGAATATATATAATTCAGTCTATCCAACAAATCGTACATACAGGCCATGCCTTACGTAAGAATGCACATCTTGGATCATCCTCACTCTCCCTGCCATGGCACTGGTAGAACTAGCCTGTGCCTCCACAATGGCCCTCTACATACATTGGGTAACACATCAAACTCAGGGGAAGGGCATTAACCATACCTCTGGTGAGATCCTTTACAAATCCCGCTCCTCCATGTGGAACCCCTTACCCACAAGTGAGAATGGCAATTTCAGACATTTTCTACTGAGACAACCACACTTCCTGATTTATACAGCCCCCTCAACTTGTACAGTATAAAATAATTTCATATCCTTGATATGAGCAAGCACAGAGACCATCCAAACTTTGAGTAGGGGATGAGAGGATCACACTTCCTGTGTCTAAAACACACTCTGCACTTGTTGACTGTGACATCTCATCCCCACCATCTTTATCAGAGGCTTCAGATCCTCCAACACCAGGTGAGGCAGATTCACTGTGCTGGTCCCATATAAGGAATGACATGTGATTATACCAAAACAAAAATACCCAGTGAAAGTGTGACCCAGCACCATAATTACCCATGAAATTGCTATAATTTTAATTATACAAATATAATATTAACTATGACCCTGATCATGCCTTGTACAGATGGGCATTGTATCTGTATGCTAGAAGGGAGACATCTACAGTATTATAAAATGTAATATTGCTAACAGGCACAAAAGTGGGCAGATATTGATAGTAGGACTACATGACTGGGGTATCCTCAATTGAAATTCTCTAGAGCCTATCCAACTCTGGCCAGACATCCAGCACCATACTATGGAAACTCTGTGGAGGTGATACCACTTTTAAGTAAGGCCAGTAATTCTTCCATTTCTGTAATGCATGGTTCAGTAAACTGTGCATCACAAGTTGCCCTTCATTCTCATGCCAGGGACTCTGCTCTGCAGATGGAAGCATGAATCCTATCAGCTGCTGTGCGGCAGACCATATAATCGGTATGATCCTGACCACCCTCAACATTAACATTGTTGGCAAGTTCATGCTAGACACAGTCAAGGAAGGTCTGGTCAGCAGAATGTATAGCAAAGAGATGTCTGCCATGGAGACAGAGGGCCTCTAGTACTACCTCACTTTCAGAATCTGTTAACCTGGACTTGCAGGTGGACATGGTTTTCTGCACTTGTTTCTTAGACGTAGCTCTGCTGCTATGGAAAACAGTACAATTAATTGTTGTGGCCCTGGATGGTTATTACAAATCCTGATACTAACACTATACCAATAGGCAATTTGTTATACTTTAGTTGGACCTCTCACTATCATACATTGCATACCTACCTACAAAAAAATCATTACCTGTATGTCAGGCATTATGTGTCTTGACCACAACCACCACCACCCAAAAAAACAAGCACATGACTGCAAGTTAACAAACACTCAGTTTAACAGGAACATGAGCAATACAATATGAAGGGTACAAAGGTTGTGGCTAAGCATGAATGTCTAATATGCATAACAGTACAACCTAATCCTGCATTCTAAAATGGTCATTAAACTTGCAATGCATCTCATAAGAGAGTGTTGGCCAATGCATTTAGAAGCACTGATAAACTAATATCACTTCTAGGCCTTACATAAAACAACACAGAAAAACCTGCCCTGTGACAATGGAGCACATGTAAGAAGTACCACTTTCCTTATGTTAGTAGGTATCTTTTTAGCAACAAACTGTTGAGGTAACCTGCAGGGTTCAAACATGATTTAATGTTGTTGTTTTCCTCCATATCACGAAGGGGATCTGCACTTCTTGTTGTCTTAATATCATGCAGATTCTCCCTGTGGACATGATGATTATTATTCTAATTAGGACTCATCTCAGTATTGTTTCTGAATATTTCAATTTGTGTGAAGAACAAACCTTATAGTATAAGTCCACTGATCATGCTCTGATATTGTCAGAACTGGTGCAGGTTGGTACAGAATGGTACTTTGCTGTATCCTACCTCTTCTGTTTATATTTCACATTATTCTAGATTCAAATTTTGTCATATTACCTCCTCCGTTGTGCTCCGTTGCCCTGCTATGTTTTGCAACTCCATTTGTACTCTGTCCATCTCTCCACCCTTGGACATCCATGCTAGCTTCCATTTCATTGCACATTTCTTTGCATATAGATTGATGTATATTGCAATTTTGTTTTCCTGTTCATGTACACAAACTGCCAAAAACTACCAGAGAAGCTCACACACATTCACTATTTACCACAGCTGCTCATATGTAACTCTGGCTACAAGGTGATCTAACATGATCTGGCCTCAGATCTCTGCCACAGCTGTGAAAAGGAACTGCTTGTCATGCACAATGGCCTGGCTGCATGCATATGTAATAAGCACTGAGGCTTATGCATGTAATCTAAATAGTGCTATCTTGGCTGCGTCGTGGATGGGATGTTTCTAATCTCCAAAGGCTTACTGCTCACTGCTGTTACCATTTAAAATCCAGATATCATAACTGCACATGGGTCCTGTTGAAGGGGTCTATTGGTAAATTAAACTAATGTGCCTGTATTAATCAGTACATTATGCCATAATTCCTTTCTTGTGAACAATAAAATATATGGTCTGCCATCCCTTCATACATTTAATGATGTCAGATAAATCAGCTGATTTGGTGCTGGATTGCCTCACCCTTCATAAATATTCTGCTAATCATTTTCTATGGTGCTAATAATGATATTAACTTGAACTATTGTAAGGGGTTCCTCCTTATTTTGCCCTGAAGTCTGTGTGTCATGTACATTAATATTCATTGTGTTAGACTGCTCTGTTCATGCAGGATTGCTGTTAATTCCTGCACTCTGAGTCCCCACTAGTGCAGTTTTGCACTGGCTTCTGAAAACAACAAATTGGAATTAATTATATTCAGAGCATTCTTTTTATATGAACTTATACTGATAGCATTAACTTCAGAAACTGAAAATGTTTGTTTTATCTGTGTTTTGCACAGAAACCTGTATGTCATTTAAGCTGGTTGTGTTTACATCAGGCTGATCTGTATTTGCAATGCTGCTATTTAACTCTGAATTCTGAATCACAGATGTTGTAGCATTTACACTAATTTCTGAAGGCTGTAAATTAGTTTATTATAATTTGAGTGCTATATAAATCTAAAACTATACTGACATCAGGAGTTAAAAATGCTTTTGTTTTTTGACCCACTAATTCATGCTACAGATTATAAGGTAGTCATTTCATAACATCACTATGGTGCAGCGGTAGCATTGTCGCCTCACAGCAAGAGGTTCTCCTGTTTGATTCTCGGCTGGAGCACCTTCTGTGTGGAGTCTGCATGTCCTCCCCACAGTCGAGTGGTGATCGAAAGACATGCGTGAATGGGAGTGCTTTCGTTGAAGGTTGGGCGTCAGGCTGGCACCTCGGCACCCTAAAAACCTACTGCCAATCATTAGCGGACTGGAGTTCCGCTGTGGTGACCACTAACCAGGAAAAGCTGAAAGAAAAACAACAACAACAAAAACAGCAACATTCTATAACATCACTCACTACAGCTTGCTTCTGTTTTTTGAACTGTCCATTTCTGTATGTACATATTGATAGCATTGAATTTCACATTTTTCAACACTTTTTATTATTTGACTATTTATATTGTTGTACGATTCATTTTTTAACTTTAAACCATACATTTATTGGTGATTTTACTATAGAAGTCAATAAAATTTTCTGACATTTGCTGGGTGATTTAGCTATAAAAACAGTTTAATAAAAAAAATGAACAAAAATACTCATTTAATGGCTATATCATTCTGACTGATTCATGTTTTAAGACTAGGAGAAGGGGCACTCTTATTCTATGGAAAAATACTTATACTATGCCAAGAATTAGAGATACAATTTCAGATAAAGATGGGATGCTAAGCATGGTTATTTTGGAAGTCAATAGGAAGTATTATACTTTGATTAATACATACTGGATACCAAGACTAAGTACTAAATTAGTTGACAAATATCTGGACCTGATTACTTTAAATGCAAAAGGGGAAATTAAAGCAACAGGTGATTTTAACTGCCTATTATCAGGCAATGATACTTCTAAAAATGGTAAAATAAAACTAACATCTTAAGCCAAGAAGTTAAATGACTTTACAAACCAGATGAACCTGAACGATATACATGGTCTAAGAGAACATTATTCCTTATTCTATACTCACTATTCATATTGATTTGGTACACAAACAAACATTGATAAGGTCTTTGTATCAAATAATATATACTCTAAAATAAGTGACGTATCTATAATGACTTGTCCACTTTCGAACCATAATGCTATAAACTTTACATTAACTATGCATACAGATGATTTAAGATTTCTACAGAGAATTTCTGTTTACATAACTAAGTTAAAAGACTTTAGGGAATAGATAATGAAAGAAATAGTCATGTTTATGGAAACAAATGATAATGGTGAAGTGACTGATACTATACTATGGGACATCTTTAAAGTTTATATATATATATATATATATATATATATATATATATATATATATAGTAGAATAAAATCTTGGTACCTTAAAAAAGGAGAGAGTGAGAAAAAGAACTTTCAGACTTACAAAAAAACACAGACAAGATAAAAATGGACACAAAACCAAATAAAGTAGCACATAATGAGATGATTAAGTTAAATCAAAAATACTATATAAGATTTTTCCTGAATATATAATAAAGAAAAAGATGAGTGTCTTTACTATGGTTAAGCAAAAATGTATATCACCCCATCATGAAAATATTCAATTATCTCCCCCATTTTAAAACAAGGTAAGGACCCCAAATCTTACTAAACACTGATTATAAAATTTTCATGACAATATTAGCTAATAGGATAAAGAAATTATTATCTAATCTAATACATAATGATCAGTCAGGAGTCATTTTTCATAGAAAAGTGCAAGATAACATTACTAAATTACTATCATTAATAGACATAGCATGCAAATACAAAAAAAACTATTATCAGCCTAGACATAGCAGCAGAGTTTTCCACTACAAATAACATGTAAGTCTGCAATTTTATCCTCAGACCATTCAGAACACACCTCTGAGTTTGATGAATATGCATAAATTCTTGACATTAGTTTTGCCTGGACCTTTGTGTTGAGGTAAACCCTGCCCACCCCAGGTAGAAACCAAGCATAATATTAGACTGTGACAATAAAAGCTGTGTAGAATGCTGGATTTGCTAGCTGTGTATAACAGGCCAAGTTCCTTGAAGACAGTTCATAATAAAAAAACAATAATAATTCAAAGAGTTCTAATAAGATGCATGACTACAAACACATGCATGCTGACAACAGGGATAGGTCCATTCTGAGATGGTGCTCTAACTCTTATTGTGAAGGAATCGCATAAATATAATAAAATATGCAGTCTTACCAGCAAACCATATTAATAGTCATACAGAAGAGATCCTGAAACTCTTGCTTGCTTTCATAAACAATCTGCCCCAAAAATGATACTCACTTTCTCTATATTTCTGATGTCTTTTTTGAGAAGAAAAAGAATCTCATAATGGCCAGCAACATATTACTGCTTGCTGCTGTTACATGCATCCACTGCCTCCCAACAAACCATATCATTTTTTGACAGTGATCATGTAACAAGTCTGTGCTTTCATATTCAGTATTCTTCCTTAATCCTACCCTAAAAAAGACATCAATATTCTGTGAAACACTTCTAATGTTTGATTATGAGGAAACTGAAAAGACCATTTGCAATATATTTCAACATAGTGCTGTTAGATACATATATGATGCCCAAACTATCAATCTATCAATGATTGGTTTGTATGAATTATATAATTGTGCTTTTCTTTCATACAATACCTTCCCCAAAACAAAACAGACGCTTTCACAGTACATTTCTGTGTCAATACAAATTGAAGGCATAGTGACATCAGTCATAAATTTCAACATGTTGTTCATAGACACATATACTAGCCTTAGGATAGCCAGATCAGATAACTGTCCTGTGTTTTCACATATGCTCTGCATTTTTAAACATAACCCACCCCATCTCTCCACAAATATATGTAACTTCTGTGTAACCCTCTGATGACAACTAAGTGAAAGAAAAGTAATCATAGTGATGTATTTTCAACTTTTAGCTCCAAGACACTATACACTGTCCTCACCACATCCAAGCTACAGCAATGTTATAGTAATCACCCTACTTGTCCTTTGTTTTCATCCACAGACTGACCGCACCCACAAACAGACAACCAGGAAAAACAGAGAGTTCTCCTGATGTGAAATAAGAACGACTCTTAAAATTTGTTTTCATAAGGGGAAAACAAAACACTTGGAGACATGAGCTGTAACTACTAGGCACAATAAGACAGCATTAATACAAGACCTGCAATCTCATATAAGTCATCACTACTTGAATAAATCAGTTTGGAGCTAATGATATTTATTACTGTGCCTGCTTCTTTACTATATGAATTTATATGCAAGACAAACACATCTCCTTATTTCTGCCTGTATACATGAGCCTACATATTTTCATTTCCATCCTGTATACTAGATATCAGAAAATATAAATATGCAATGATTTTCACCCATCTAGACTGATTCTATTCACAGAACTCCACAAATATACCTTAGAAAAGATCCTCAGTCCATGCTTCTCTGGTCAACATTTTACAAACATCTATTAAACCATCTGAACTTTGTCAAAAAATCAAATTTGCAGATGACACCAGAGTAATTGGCCTTATCAAGAAGGAAGACAAGGGGGCCTACAAGGAAGAAGTGAACCAACTCATTCATTGTTGCACTGACAACAACTTAGCACTAAATGTTGGGAAAACCAAGAAAATCATCATTGATTTTAGGAAGAAGGAAAAAGCCACACATCCCTATCATCATCAATGGTGTTACAGTGGAAAGAGCAAAGAGCACCAAATTCCTAGGGGTACATATGTCGCAAGACCTAATTTGGGGCACAAACTCTTCCTACCTTATAAAGAGAGCCCAACAATGTCTCCACTTCCTTAGGAGACTTCGAAGAGCTAGCCTTCCCCACATGTCCTACTCACCTTCTACAGAGCCATGATTGAGAGTGTACTGACAAACAACATGATTGTGTGATATGGAAATTGCTCTCAAGCTGATTGGAAGACACTGAATAAGATTGTTAAACAAGCTACAAAAATCATTGGCTCCAGCCTTCACTCCCTACAGGACATATATTCAAACAGATTCTATGGCAGAGTCCAAAAACTATTGAGAGATATACACCATCCTGCTCATGGATTGTTCAAACTCCTGCCAACAAGGAAGTGCTTCAGAAGCATTAGAAGCAGGACATCCAAATTCTATAATAGCTTTTTCCCACAAGCTGACTACTGAATAACAAACCAATAGCCTAACACGCTACATGGGTAAAACATTTGTATGTAATATGTCATCGCTGTTTACATAAACTCTCTGAATAGCTCACTTCATATTTCTCTCTCTCTGCACTAGGAAAATTTAACTGTAAGTTTATGCTATATATTCATAGTGGATAAGTTTACGTGTGCTTCTCTTATTTATTATAGTACTATTTTTGCATATCCTTATATTTCTACCGAGTCTATTCCTGCTGTTGTATTTGTAGTGTTTTTGATGTAAATAGAGCATTCAAATTTGTTTTACTTTATTTACTTTTTTGCACGTTATTTTTTTATTTTTATTTAATTTAATTTGAATTTGTATTCATTTAATCTATCTTCCTCCTGTAAACTATCATTCATATGGTAAGAGCCTGAGTATTGAAATTTCGTGCAGTGATATGCACTTTTTCCTGTGTTGATCTGTATGACAATAGAGTTTACTTTGACTTTACTTTGACTTTGACTAAAGAGTCATTTATGCCAGTTTCCAAAACAGGGATGACCAAGAAGGTTTTACAGAGCATTTAGACTGGTTAAGCCAGTATCTGTAATAAAACTCTAACTACCACAAGGAAGAAGGAGCAGATTAGTCAAGCATGAAATTAACTCATTTAATCCTGAAGAGTAAGAGACTAATTAACCCCTTTCTTTTCTGAAAACTTTGAAGAAGCCAGGAAACCACTTACTTCCTGTGAACGTTACTCCAAAGTCCTCTACTGAAAACATACTTCATTAGGTTTATATCTGCTAAATGGTGTGAGGTACAGAAAATGTAAAATATAGTAGATCTTTGGAAGACAATGGGCTATAAAATCGTGCTAGTATCAAAGGTCTGTCTGTAGATGTTGATTTTATACTGCAGATTTATGGAAGAAAACTATATTTTGCTTGTCAAAAAGTACTAGTGTTATGGTCAAACAAAGAGTATTATTTTAGTAAATGCACAGGACAGACCCAGTATATCAAAGGGGAGATTGTTTACCTGTTCAAGAGCTTTCCAATGATGAATGATGTAAAGGCTGCCAGCCCAGCTAGCTAGACTTTTGTAAATAATTCTGTCATTGTAAATATTAATATGATCCATAGGCTTGTCTACAAATGTAAGTAACCTGTATGTTATGTGCTGAGCTTCAAAAATGTATCTACAGTGCACCCTGATAGAAAATAACAGAAATGTATATGGACTATACGCCTGTGCAAATGTATGTTTTCATAGTAGAAATTGGGACATACAGAGTTAGCTTGCAAACCCTGAGAAAATAAGTAAAGAGTTTTATGACTGTGTTTACCACAGCTAGAAGACAGAATCTCTACAGCTAGAGCTTTTCTTTTGTCTTAAGACAGAAATAATTACTAGGTTTATAATGTAAAAGTGTTTTTTTTTTCAAAAATTTCTTTATTGCAGTTTTTAAGGTTACAACATATGAGACATTTGACAAAAAACACAACATAGAACAAACCATAACAACCTATATACAGTATATACAAAGAAGTCACTTCAAGAATCCAATTTTTTTTGTACTAACCACTTATTCTGCAGTGATAAGAAGAAAACAAAACAGTAACCATTAGCTATTTAGGGGGATATTACACATATGAGGGAAAGATAAACTAAAACCTTTACATATGGTACATCTATTTGTGAACAGCTTAGCAACATAAAGATTTATAAAATAACAATGATAATAAGGTTCTAAATATATCCGTATTGACTTTCTTACATATATTGAATATTTCACTTCTAAAAGTAATATTTTTACTACTTGAGAATGAAATCTAATAGGTATTCCCAATACTCTTTGTAGTATTTACGTTTCTTAGTAACATATAGTAGCTTGTGGGAGGAGATGTATTTGATTGCTAAATTGCTAAAACCTTCCCATGAGTGGGGTTGCAAGAGTCCAATTCTTTGTAATATAGAATTTGACAAGAGCACATATTGAGATAAGGACATGCTTTAAGACTATTGGAAGATTATTTATATCAATGTGCATTATAGCTGTTTCCCAGGATAAAGTACTTTTTTGGTAGCCCATTTTCTCTAGTCTTGCCCTTAATGAACACCATAGATTCAGAACTTTATTACATTCCCACATAACATGGAGAATGTCTGCTGGTTGGTTAGTGCAGTGAGGACATTCAGGTGGGTATTTGTTATTAAATTTACTAATTTTTTGAGGGGTATAATATGCATTATTGTTAATCATAAGTTGTGTGTAAAGCAACTTTTTGAACGGACTGAATTCGGGCATGTTTTCGATGGCATCTTTTTTATCCTGTTCATTAATTTGTGGGTTCTTCTTTTGCCAGTATGAGGAAAATAAAGTACAATTCTGATGTTTTATATCAATTATAAGTTTGTAGACTCTGGAAATTGTTTTCCCCTTGGTTGCCAGATTTTTTTGGAATTAACTGGGATAAATTAGTGTCTTTTTTATCAAAATTATCAGATGGAAATTTGGTGTTTACAAGGTATTGGAGTGAATTCTTAATATTTAAGTATTTCTTTGGGAGATTTAATTTCTCCCGTAATTGTGTTATAGCACATTCCTTCCATTTGTAAATTTCCCATACTGTAAGATCTCTTATTAAGGGATAATCTTGCAAGTTTATCAGTTGATTATTTAATAGTAAATTAGGATTAAGGTGTATAGGTTGCAGTAAAAGGAGGGCATTTAATAATTGTATAGATGAAAAGAGCTTTTGAATAGTTAATACCATTTGTTTAATAAGTGGATGTAAGTTCTTAACATAGATAGATTTTTGATTTAAATTTAGGAATAGGAGAGCCCTAGGATTGCACCCAAGTGTCTTAATTTGTTCATACCAATTTTAGACCATAAGGGGGACCATACATTTGTGTTTGATTTGTAATTTAAAATTTGACATAGCCTATATGCATTAATACTACTATAGTACAGTTTAAAATAAGGTAACCCTCCACCTTTAGATTTAGGGAGTATAAGGTTTTCATACTTGATTCTAGTAGCTTTGGGATACCAAATCAATTTGGATATAGTTCTTTCCATATCTATAAAAAATTTGGGGGTATAAATTTGAAAGTAGCATTCATTTGGAAAATAATTCTTGGTAGCAGGTTCATCATAACGACACTACTTTTTGATAACAAAGACATGTTGATATTTTTCCATCTGTTCATATCATTTTCAATAGTATTCCAGGTGTGAGTTAAATTATTTTTAATGATGTCACTAAAATTAGGGGCATATATTACCCCCAAGTACTTTAGTTGATAAGTTAGCTTAATCTCGCTCTCCGGTAAGTAAAAGTGCATATGTCCAATGGGATTTAGTGGGAAGAGATGCAATTTGTTGGGATTTAGTTTGTAATTTGAGATCTCTGAGAATTTGTCAATGGCTGTCAGTATTTTAGGAAGATCTGTTGTGGGGAGTTGTAGGTATATATTTAAGTCGTCAGCAAATGTCGAATATATAATTTTAGTATTTAATAATGTTGGAATGTGTAGAAAAGATTTTTGTGATATAAAAAGAAGTAGGGGTTCGAGATATAAATGAAAAAGGTAGGGAGAAAGTGGACACCCTTGTCTTGTGCCATTTGAAATGGGGATAGGTTTTGTTCTATTATTGTTCATCTAAATGGAAGAAGAGGCCATCTGATATAAAACCTTGACTTTATTAATATATTCTTGAGGAAATCTGAATAAAGGCATAACATTAAATAAAAAGTGTAGAATTACTCTGTCGAAAGCTTTGCTAGCGTCTGCGGCAATAACGTATTTGGGATGTTTATGTGTTTTAAGTAATCTGATAGCTGTGTCTAGTAACAGAGTGTTATCACTTTTTGTCTATTTACCATAAAACCCAGCTGATTATGAGATATAATAGAGAGGAGTATATTCTTCAACCCTTTGGCTAAGATTTGGGCAAAGATTTTAAAGTCAGTGTTTATGAAGGCTATTGGTCTATAATTAGTCGAGTTAGTCGGATCAGAATTTGGTTTAATTAAAAGGATGGTCCTAGAGTTATTTATATATATGTCTGTTATCCCATGTTGTATTATATAGTTATATATTTTAAGTAGGATTTTAGAAACTGGTTCTGAGAATATTTTATAAAATTCAGAGGTGAATCCATCAGGTCCTGGAGATTTACCTGGTTTGAGATTTTTTATTGCCTCTTTTATCTCTGTTAGGTGAAGTGTTGCCCCTAAAAGTTTTTGTTGTTCTTGTGTAACTTGTGGAAATTTTAGGTTTTGAATGAACTCTTTAAATTTTTCATTTGAGCGTGGTAAGTGCATGTTGTACAGCCTTTTATATATGTTCTCAAATACATTTAAAATGCCTTGGTTTTCCTAAATTATGCGTCCTTCATAACATAATTCTTTGATTCTTGGTGGGCCACTCTTAATATTTATTAGCCCGGCTAAAAATCTTGAGGGTGTTTGTGCCCATTCTGAGTAATGATATAAGGACCTGCTTTGTAAAAAAGTGAAGTTTTCTAAGTAATGTTTATATAGTTATTTTTGCCATTCCATACATTTTTCTTCTAATTCTTTTGAATATTTTTGTTGTACTTCTAGTTCTGCTGACACAATTTGTGATTCTAGTGTGGTTTTGGTATTATTGTAGTTTTTCTTAAACCAGGCAGATTTTTGAATTATGACACTTCTAATAACTGCTTTAGTAGCTTCCCATTGCTTATCAAAAGATATTGGAGTAGTTATGATTTCTTCATTTAATTGAGTGTGTATACTGTTTATCTCTTTTGCTACCTCTTGTTTCTGAATAATTTTTGGATTTAAAGTCCATGTATTGAAGTAAAATATGTTTTGGTTGAGGTTTAACAGGTGTATGAATAGACTGATTTTTGAATGGTCTGAGATAGATCTAGATGAAATTCAGTTTTTTAATTTATACGACCAAAAGAATTGAGAGCTTAGGAAGGCATCTATTCTTGACCAAGATTTATGAGATGTAGAAAAGAAGGTATATCTAGATATTGTTTTGTCATGTTGGAAATTCTCATACGGATCAAATAGATTAAAAGTATTTTGTAGTTCACTAAGGGCTATATTTATGCTATGCGGTTGCTTGGTTTCTTTATGGGATCTATCTTTGTCAGGTTCCAGTAATGCATTCCAGTCTCCCTCGATTATATATAAATGATTAGGGAATTCAATAAGTAAGTTAAAGATTTCATAAATAAAAGTTTGTGGTTAGAGCAGGGACTATATATATTTAGGAAAAGTAATCGTTTATCTATGCTATGGTGTTTAGAAGTAAACAATGCCCATCTGCCATTTAAGTCAGTTTTCGTGGAAACAATTTCCACCTGATATGTTTTGTTAATAATAATAACAACCCCTCTAGAAGTAGAATTATGTCCCACAGCTACTATATGCTTGACCCATTTACTTTTTCTCTCCCTGTCCCAAATTGTGAGATCAGGTGAGTTTCTTGAAGAAAGATTATCATTGTTTTACTTTGATATATAATATGCATGACTAGGTTCCTTTTACTTTTGTCTGAAACCTCCTTAACGTTCCATGAATCTGGAGATATAATTTCTGACAGTTTAAAAAATATTTCTTGATTAGTGTTAATAAAGCATAATAAGCAATTGACATCATAGAGAGATACTGTTGTTTATTTGTGTTAGTACTTTCTGCATAGTGACTTCTGTTCTCCTACCCCCACCATGAGTGCCTAACCATCCATCCCTCTGTAACAATAGAGATACAAAACTTATAAAATCAAAATCAAAGGATATTTGTGATTGGATCTGGGTAAAAAACTTATAGAGCAGAGAGATGTCAAAATTACCTACTACTTTCCAAACGTACACAACCATATGCATCATCTCTGCATAGCAGCCTCCCTATACCCATATTCAGAATCTATTTTTTAATATCTTACCATTTTTAAACATATTTAGTATGTTAGCTAATATACTCGAAATACTTTGGAAAGCCTTATAGCTAAAGAAATATATTAAAACTCCAATTAAGATCATTAGTTCTTAGATAAAAACCCTCTAAGCCATAGAAGCATCCCTATGTCCTTTTGTGTTTAAGCTTTAACAAGTCAGAAGGTGCATGAGTAGTTACATACATACACCTGACTAATAAAGACAAAGTAAAGAAAAGAGAAAAAAACACAGTACAATATAGTCTTATGAGCTAAATCTATGAACACCAAAGATAATACTAGAGAGGCATTATTGAATATTACTACTGTCACTCTAACAACAAAATAATAATACTATTCTATTATATTATTCACCTTCAATAAATGCATATTACAGATACAAATCCTTTAGCTTATTTGCTTCCACTATATACAAGCATTTTGCCTAGTAATACAGCCTAAAAGAAGATGTTTTAACTGGATATATCAGTTCTACAGTACTAGGAAACTCGATTAACTATTCCTAGAGAAAAATACGCATTCCAGTTGCATATTTTACCTTAGGGTGTTTAACAGATAGAGCAGGTCTGTTTTAGGTGCAAGACCAACATCAAATATAATTTTGTAACAACACAGATGAGCATGCAGCTGCTATCTAATATAATTATCAGACTCTTCTTTAAATATATAACTCTGCATTATACACACATGATTGTAGTAAGATTTCACCTAATAATTCAGTTGAGAAGAAAACAGATGTTATATTCCACACAATCATCAGCTTAATATGGTCAAACACATTCATTTAAAAAACAGTCTGCATTGCACATTTAAATTAACTGTATTAACTTCAAAATTTTCTAGCTTGCAAATTAAGTATTCATAAATCTATCTGCTTACATTTTGCTGCACAGGTTCAGTTAGTATGCTTAGCTAGCAGTCTGAGTACATTTCCAACTGTTTGGATGGGTTGTTTTCAGTAAAAAATGCAGTTTTATGTACAATACTGTATTTGTGACTCATTTCTGCTGTTTAGATCCGTTCCCTGTAATGCACTGTGGCTCCTAGGTCGTTTTGATGATGAAATGAGTTAAAAGGTGAAAGGTTATTGCAAACACTTGTGACTGCATGGAATTGTGGGTAATGGAACATCACAACACTAACGAACCTCACGGCCTACTCAAAAATGGAAAAATAAACGGATTAAAGTATTTACCTCAAGAAAAAATTGAAAAGGGCAGGATTCAGCTTAAAACAGAAGAGGATGTCATTCAGATGTTTCAGCAAAGGTGGATTGACTTTTTTCAAGCTGGATTTACATTGTAGAGACAGAGAAATGTGACTTTTGCTTCTTCTGGTGTATCTATGGATATTTTTTCATTTTTATGGTAGAATATTAATGTAGCAGGATATTTCATCTGAAAGCGTATGTTTTTTTTCTATCAGATAAGCACAATATTTATTTAGTTTCTGACGATTTCGCTTGACTTCAAGAGGAATATCTTGGCTTATTGTGATTGTGTCCTCTCCATGTGAGGGTTTTCTTGGTTTTATATGCAGATAGTATTTGTTGTACATGGTCTGAATTAAGGATCCTGACATATATGTCTTGGATAGTCCGTGTTTTGTGAGCGTCTTATTGATCTGTGAGCTCTTTCAATTGCTATGTCCTCCAGAAGTTCTTTATCCTGCAGTAGTGTGCTTAGTATTTCTTTAATAATTGTGTTTAGTTGGGTGTTTTCAACAGATTCTGGCATTCCCCTGATAATGAGATTATTCCGCCTGCTTCTATCTTCTAAGTCTAGGACTTTTTGTTGCAATTCTGAAATATTCTTTGCACCAGCCTGTATACTTTTATTCATGTTTTGTATTTCCAGTTCATTGTCCATGATTTTTGCTTAATTTTGTTCTAATCTGAGCATAATTTGATCCATGTTTGAGCTGAAAGTATTTAGTTTGTGCGAAAATCCTTGCACTTCTGTTTGCAATGGTTGTAATGCAATTTTAAGGTCTTCCAATGTTAATGCTCGTTCTTGCTTTGATCTAAGGACAGGTTTAGTTGTTTCAGACTGAATTTTGTTTTTAGCCTTTTTGATGAAATATCTTTTTCTGGTGTAACTATATTTGATAGTTTAGATTTGGTAGTTACTGCTTCCATGTGCTCAGGTTGATTTTCCATTTCATATGTTGATTTAGTTGTTTTTCAGATAAAATATAGTCAGCTAAACAAAGGTACAGAAGGTTGTTTTTATTCTGGCAATTTTATATTAAGACAAGTCCTTTTTTCCTTCTCTTTTTCACTCAGGCCTACTTATCTGGAAGAATCCACACCATGCGGTTCAGGGATCTGATTGCAGGGAGTATTATTTTTCTTGCAAAAAAAGGTTATCCAACGAAAAATACAGCTGAAATATTTAAGCAGATTACTTGTTGCCTTTTCCTCTGTTGAAAAGTTAACAGTTTTCCTCAGGATGCGCAGGCAAAAGGTCAGATATTATTGAAAGTTAAGGGAGCTGCACAGCTAGAGTGCTCACTGGCCATCCACCATTTTGGAATCCACCAATGTAAAAGTATTAACTGTTTTACGACGTCCAGTTTCAGGCAAGCTACTAAAAGATAAGTGTCAGCTTCTAAGAGAGCAGTATTTTTCATAGAGACATGTTAAATTCTGTTGGTATCTCTTTAGCCTGTGAACTAGAGGCAAGTGTCAAATAGTGGTGCCATCTAGCAGTAATATGTATTATTAATTTAAGAACTATCTCAGAAAGAAAGTCTGTGCATGTTGTATTTGTCTCTGGACCTGTAAACATCTCACCAGCACTTGCCTTGCTCTGTAAGTAAGACTTAGATGATAATCTCCCTCTCAGAATTAGATAGGAAAAATAGTAAGATCAGTCTAGATGTTTTCTGTATTTATGTGAGACTGTCCTGCAATGTTGTTTTAAAGTATTTCCTGTGATTCTGAACTCTGTTGTCACTGTATTGAGTTAATGAGTATTTCTTGTACTTGTGTTATTTATTATTAAATATATTTAAACATTTTAACTGTGGCTGGTTTGTTAGAGATATTTAAGCTCTTAGCGTACTTGCATATGTATTTGGTGATACTGTATAGGCCACTACTAAATAGCCTTAAAAGTTCTGGTCACACTTACCATTTGGAAAACAGTAACATTACACAGTAGAATTGGTCACCCTTTGGGAAGGGCCATATTAGTAGCTGATA
The DNA here is from genome assembly GCF_019279795.1 of Protopterus annectens. Lineage (NCBI taxonomy): Eukaryota > Metazoa > Chordata > Ceratodontiformes > Protopteridae > Protopterus > Protopterus annectens. Next base: position 967,834,969 of record NC_056741.1, read on the forward strand.
ACTAACAGTGGTTGGTGGCAGCTGGTACAACCTTATAGTCTGGGCAGAAGGGAGCATAGCTAGTGAACCTGTGCCAGCCTTCCCCAGGAGTGTTTGTGTGCTTGTATATAAATCAAATCTCAAAGCATTTGTGTGTGTGTGTGTGTGTGTGTGTGTGTGTGTGTGTGTGTGTGTGTGTGTGTGTGTGTGTGTGTGTGTGTGTGTGTGTGTGTGTGTGTGTGTCAGCTGCTTGGACAGGGACACGAAGCACTGGCTGGACAGAGACGGTGCTGGAAGTTTTGGCTTGACCCTATAGCTGTGCCAGTGGAGAGTCTTATTGGGGATCTGGAGAGAGAGAGGGAGAAACCAGCCCCAGACTGACTGTGATCTCTGTGTGCTCTTAAGGGAAATTCTACTTTACTGTGTGTGTACTTGTCATCCTCTCAATGTGCATGACCCTCACTGGTGTTAGTGGTGAGGATTGAGGCTTCTTGATTACTGGGCCAGGGCAGGGGCATCACATATTATTTTTTTGGCAGTGGTGGGATAGCCACATCAAATATTAATTGGTTGGTAGTGGTGTGTTAGCCACATCACATATTAATTGGCTTGTAGTGGTGTAGATATTGAATTCCTGCAGCTTGTGTACAGTGGTCACTGAAGGTATTTTTGTACTCTAACACAGCCACACAGTGAATATTCAGAGTTCATATCACAATTGTTATATATATATTTTTGTTAGCTTAGTTAGTCAGGGAGAGCAGGTAAGCATGTCAGCAGAGGAGTATGGCAAGCTGACAAGGATCCAGTTGGCTGAGATGTGCCAGGCTAAAGGACTGGTGCATGCCAGTCTGACTAAAGCAGACATGATTACAGCTTTAGTCACAGCTGCATCAGAGAATAGCAACCAGGAAGACAATCAGACTGGCCGTGGAGATGCACAACACTCAGAAAATGGACAGCTCAACCTTTCCACAGAGGGCTTAAAAATCCATCTGGAGTTAAAGAGACTTGAGTTGGAGGCCAGGCATTTGGAAATAGATGCAGCAGAGAGACTGAGGCATCTGCAGGCTGAGGAGAATGAGAACCTGCTATGCCTGGAAGCTGAGAGAAGGAGAGGCAGAGGCCACATGAAAAGGGGATGCTGACTCTTCGCCAGAGTCATGGAGGTAATGGGGAAGGGAGTTGCTGCTGTGCCACTCCATCCTGTGGGAATCTTTTTGTTTTGTTGGTTTGCTGGTTTCCTGTGATGGCTGGTGAATCCTCTTTTGAATGTGACCATTCATCCTACACCTACTTTGAAGGAAAGTGATGTACTGGTCACATTGATGCGTTCCATGAATAATATGCAAAATACACTGAACAAACTTATGAGAGCCAATCTTACTAAAATGAGAGGACATCCTAGGCTTTTATTTTCCTCCATGAGTTCAAAGGACTATTGTAGAAACAGAAACCTTGCTAACAGCATTTTTAGGGACATCCGTGCTGTATTGGACTGTGAGCATGATCCTTTTGTCAATATGGATGTTAATTTGAAATCCTGGACTGGTTGGTTAAAAACATCTGATACAGAAAAGGAAACCAGTGTTTTGATAACCAGTTTGGAAAAATCTCTGAAAAAATATAGGTCTCTTGTGGTTGAGACCAAATACTTTGAAAGGTATATATGTTTGAAGATAGTCCCTAAGGGGCTACATTTTTTCAAGTGCCCTAATGGGATGTTAACCTACAGAGCAATTCTTTGAGGAGGTTGTGTCAGTGTACCGGTTCTGAAAAAAGAGTATTCAGGAATGCTGGCTAATATCAAAGACTTTGAGAAAAGTCTGTTACAAAGGAAATTTAAGAAACTACAACGGGACTTGGCTGCTTATAGTTCCACTAGTCCTTATTCCCAATTTGTTGATGTGGAAAAAGTCAAAGATCCTTTAAATCTTCCAATCGGGGTAATGGTTACTATGGCAATCATTCCAATCAGGCGGTTTATAGGATAGGCCGAGCTGATTTTAGAGACATTCAAACTCTTGTTGGCCTTAACTAAAGTGGAACAAGGCATGGTGGTGACATAATTTCCTTGGAAGGAATGAAAGAAATGACTGACAAGACTGGTGCTGATGTAGGGGAGTTGAATAATGCTTCTGGTGGGCTTGTGTCCCCTTTAGACGGCTGTTTGTTGAGCGAACAGGCCTGGAAGGAGGAGGAGAATGAAAGAGACTCACAGAAAGGCTCGATGAGAATGAGGAGGAAGTAACTTACAACCCTTGTTTGCATGTTTCTTCTGGATATACTGGTAAAATATTTAATCTGTCTGAACATTGTTTCAATGTCACACAACTTTCTGTTCTATCCTTGGGGTTAAATGTCATTCCTAGTAGAATGATGGACATGAGCAGGACATTAATAGACTTAAAATTGTATTGTCATAAATTGAATCTTGCTTATGTGTTTGCTGAGGTTGCAATGAAAAAAAGTATTTTTTTAAACCTACTGTTTATAACTCAGCATTAGTTAATACTTTGAAGGTTTTTGAAATTAGCTGTGAGGATAATATTAGGAGGTTGCCACAAGGGAAACCCTATAAAGCTTTTTATAATTTATCTATTGACTAGCATGTTGCACTTGAAGGGTTAAAACAGCTCACAGATTTAAGATTTATAAAAGCTGACAAGGGAGGGGGGCTTGTTATTATGGAGCAGAATTTGTATGTTGAAGCCACTGGAAAGATGTTGGGTAATGAGGATGAATATTCTGTAGTTAATACCTCTATGGTGTTGTCTTGTTATAAGAACATTTGGGATGAACTGTATGCATTACTGATGGAGGGTTACATTTCCTTGGATATGTATGAATTCATGAAAGTTGAGCATCCCTTAATAGGGGTCCTGTTTGGGATACCTAAGATCCATAAGGATCCCATCACCCCCCCTTTCCGACCTGTGGTATCCTCACCTAATTGTGTGACTAAAGGAATTTCACTGGTTCTTGGTTTTTTACTGAATCCCATAGTACAGAAAATGGAATTTTACATCAAAGATTCTTGGGATTTCTTAAATAAGCTTAGGGCTTTCAATTTTGAATATGAGTTTGATTCTAAAAGAAATGTTATGTTTACAGTTGACATTTGTTCCCTGTTCACCTGTATATCTCATGATATAGGTACTGAGTTTGTCAGGCAATTTCTGTGTAATTTTACCTCCTTTCCTGATAGTGACATGCATGTTTGTAATTTACTGTTGGGACTTATTTTGTTCAATAACTATTTTATGTTCGATAAAGTGATTTATAAACAACAGGAGGGAGTGGTCATGGGGTCTGCTGCAGCCCCATCCTATGAAAATTTGGTGCTTGGATGGTGTGAGCAGAAGGTATTGAAACCTGCTATGGCCAAACATCATGTTAAATTTTATGTTAGGTTTGTAGATGACTTGTTTTTTGTTATTGAAGGGACACAGAAGGAAGCCCATGAATTTATTAATAATCTGAATGAACAGTCTGAATTTCTGAAGTTTATTATAGGAGACATGGGGTTACAAGTTGACTTTTTAGATATTACGGTTGAATGGGATTCTTAGCATTGTCACCTCACAGTAAGACGTTGTCCTGTTCGATTCTCAGCTAAAGCGTCTTCTGTGTGGAGACATGCGTGAATGGGTGTACCTTCGTTGAAGGTTGTGCATCAGAGCTGGCAACTCGGCACGTAAAAATCTACTGCCAATCATTAGCGACCCCTAACCAGGAAAAGCCGAAACACACAACAGCAACGGTTGAATGGGATTCTTGCATGGATGAATTTAGTAGTAAGATTTTTAGAAAAAGTACTTTTGTCAACAGATATTTGCACTATGAAATTAATCACCTCTTGTATATGAAAAATAACATTCCTAAGGGCCAATTGATTTGTGCCTCTAGAATTACATCTGACGATTCAGAATTTGAAAATGAAGTTAAGTTTATTGTTGGTATGTTCATTGAAAGAGGGCATAAGATTGATATGTTACTTAAGTTAGCTGATGAGATCAGGGGGCATAGATACCCCGATTCTCCACCTATTTTGAAGTTTGGTTTGGTAATGAAAGAAAGTGGAAGGGATATATGTTTGGAAGGTAATGTTAATAATGACACTTTTTGCTGTTTGGACATGACAGTTGATACATCTAGTATAGTGTCCATTATTGGGAAAAATTGGAACATTATTAAAAGTAATTCAGATTTGTTTAAGGTTATGGGGGACAAACTGAAGTTTGTCTTCAAAAACACTTTTAATTTAAAAAGGTGTCTATATAGGGACAACTTTAAAAATGTTAGTTTGAACACTAGTATGGGGCCAAAAGGAATGTATAACTGTGGTTTTTGTGTTGCATGTAGGTTCATTCTAGAAGGCCCTAATATAGAATTGCTACATTTAGACAGGACTATACTTGTTAAGGGGGATCTATAATTGTAAATCACAAGGAATAGTTTATATTGCCATTTGTTCATGCTGTCGGGAATTTTATATAGGAATGTTCCCCAGGTCTTTAAATCAAGGAATTAAAGAAAATTTGTATGCCTTTAGGGTTAAAAATTATAACAATGCGTTATATAGACATACACTTGATTGTACTGCCTATAAAATTTTATATTTTCTATTTTAGAACATGCACCAAAAATTTGAGAGGGGGTTGTTATAAAGATCAAGTTGAACAAAGGGAAACTGCCTGGCAGATAAGACTGGGGGCTGACAAACAGCCAAGTGTAAATGATACCACCAATATAAAGTGTTTTCTGAAGGACAGAAGGTTGAAAATTTACAAAAATGTATAATTTTGGTTTATAGTGAACAGAAACGATATTGCTATTTATTCATTATACATGTGTTATTATATTATATATGTATGGTTTTATTTAATGATTTTATGGCAACATAGTGACTGATTAGTAATTGTTTTAGGTGTGCTGATCAATTAATGAGCATGTGTGCTTGTAGTATTAAGTCCACTGATGTGTACTGGGTTTTATTATTGTTCTGAAGAAGTTCCTGTTGGAACAAAAGCAACAAAATAAAGTTTTTGCACTAAAATTTTGGCGTTAAGTTTGTGGCATTATTCTTGGACCCAGCTCCACCAGATAGCGGGTTTGTTTTTGGTTTATTGCTGCTGTGCCGTTAAATCCTGTGGGAATCTTTTTGTTTTGTTTCATTTTTGGATTTCACTGATGTAGTTCAGAGGGATGGACAATGAGATGTGCTACAACACCACTGCTGTCTTGACACAAACATGGTCTAATGCTTACCATGTTCTGAGATAATCCTTCCAGTTGAAATGCCAGTCAGGACTGAGTAGGAGCAGTGCTGTGGAGTGACACCTTTAAAGAGTGCTTCCTGTATTCCATAAGCAGTTTTCATGTGAGAAAATAAAGTATGATTCCCATGCAGCACATTCTGATTCACTCCAGAGTGTGGTTAGTTGGGTTCAGGCTATCAACTCAACTACCACCAAAGTATACATCTGGAAAAACTTTGAAATGTATGACAAAGCCAAAGGTCCTGCCTGCATGTCCTTCCTCTGTTTGAATGAGTATTCTCTTGGTGCTCTGGTTTCCTCCCCCACTGCAGAGACATGCATTATGTGAACACTCTAAACTGGTCATAGGTGCGAGTGTGTGTGTGCATGTGAGTGGTATGAAAGAAGAACCATGGCAGGGCTGGCAACCCAGGAGTTTGAACCTTTGCTGTAGATGATTGTCACTGTTGAAGTGACACCTCAGTCCATTGTGGAAAATTGGAACAAGGGGTTGTGGATGGATAGCTGGAAAGGTGCTGAAAAACTCCAGGGTGGATTGAGTTGACTGATATGAAGAGCAATATAGTTGCTTGCAGTATAGTATATATTCCAAATAAAGTTTATTTTGCTCTTGCTTTCTGTCTAGTCATATTGGAAAAGTTCATTCTAATGTTGCATTTATTACCTTTGATATGATGAATAAAAGGGATCAGTCCTGTTAGTGAGAAGTGTCAGGTGATCTAGTAGTCAAAATATGAATATTAAAGTTTATTTAGGGTTATATCACCAGTACGTATTGTTCTGATGCCTTCAGTAAAATGTAAAGTTGTAATGTTCATGAAAAGTTAGAATGTCTGGTTCAATAATTCAAAGACTGTGGGGAATTTCCCAATTTGTTTTCTCTAGAACAGCTATAAATCCTAGTAGCAATGTTTGATAAAAGGCACCTTCACTTGTACTCTCTGTAATTAATGATTTTTCATCATTACAACACACAAGCTTATACAGCCTGTTTTTATCATTTGTTTAGCACCTGGAGCATTACATGTTTAGTTCCTGTATCTATATCAATGTCTATATATATATCTACATTTATAGCTGATTTCACTTCAGAATGTCAAACTACTGAAATATCAAATTTCAGTAGCTCAAGACCGAAGTGTCAGAAATGTACTTCCGCGAAAGTGCAGAATCCCAAATACAGAAATGTCGAATGCGGAAATGTCGAATCCCTGGTTGTGGAGGAGCGTATATGCCGTGAGATTCCCCATGTTTGTGATGTGAGGTGTGGTATGTGGATATAGCTGGAGATTCAGGTAAGTGATGTTTTACTAGGTGTTTTATCTAGGGATTTTAGTGTATGTGAGTGTGTTTGGAGTTTTGAGGTGTGGGTTAGGTTAGCTAGGTAAGAATGTGAGTGTGTAAAGGTTGAGAATGGTGGTATTTGTACGTTTGTGATGTGTGTTTCTGCAGTGGGAGTGTAGAATGTGTAGTGGTGGTTTTTGTGTGTTTGTATTTTTAGTGTGACCTCTGAGTTAGTATATATAAATAGCGGGGGTGTGGGCGGCTCGCCCTCCATATGGGGAGTGCAGTGGGGCTTGCCCTCCATATTACATGTAGGGTCCACATGTGTGTTTGTTTTGTTGTGTTTGTGTGTGTTTTGTTGGTTTGTAGTGTAGGGAGGAAGGTATTTATAAACAACAGGAGGGAGTGGTCATGGGGTCTGCTGCAGCCCCATCCTATGAAAATTTGGTGCTTGGATGGTGAGAGCAGAAGGTATTGAAACCTGCTATAGCCAAACATCATGTTAAATTTTATGTTAGGTTTGTAGATGACTTGTTTTTTGTTATTGAAGGGACACAGAAGGAAGCCCATGAATTTATTAATAATCTGAATGTGTGTGTGTGTGAAGTGTGTATGTGGGCAGTCGCAATTTTGAATTTCGCATTTTTGGGGTTTCGGGTTTTTCAGTGTTCAACTTTACAGTCTCGAGATACTGAATTTCGATATTTCAATATTTCGGGATTGTAAAGTGAAACCTTATAGCTATATATTTTTTCATAAATAGATATATTTCTATTGTGTGTGTATATATACACACACACACACACACACACACACACACACACACACACACACACACACATACACATACATACATATATCTGCATTGGTTCTTGCACATATAAACTTCATGCAGACAACAGCAAAATCTTAAATAACTTATTTAGCTTCATGCCGTATCTTAAATATAGATGAATTGTCTCTATTATTGTAGTCTAATCCACTTATTCCATTTATTCATTCATTTAGTTGTACATTTCAACTATAGCCTCTAAACAGGCTTTGTACCATGAGAATGGAGGACTGCGATGGTTATTGTGCTTCACAAGAGTGGACTATTAACTAACCCCAGAAAATGCAGGCCTATTATTCTGACTAGCCTAATGTGCAAAGCCATGGAATGAATTATCATGGAAATGATCAGCAAAGACATAGGCAACCTTCAGACACTGGACCCAACCCAGTTTGTCAAGCGAAGTTCAAGTCCACTAAACCTGGTGGACTTCTTTGCAAACATCACCAAGGCAATGGATGAGGGAAAATGGTGCATGCCACTACCTGGCTAAGGCATTTGATACAATACCCCACCTGGGTATAGTTGACAAACTCTCCGAACTGGCATAAACCCCTACATAACTCACTGCATTGCCAGCTGTCTGACAGGCAGGACCCAGCAAGCTACCATTGGTGACACTGCTTCCACTAAGAGACCAGTCACAAGCAGGGTATCTTAGGGCTCCATGCTGGGACCACTCCTATTTGGCATCTGCTTCTCAGAGGTTAAGGCTAATGTCAATGGTCTTTGGCTGACTTAATTCACAGAAAACTGTGGGAGCTATCATAGATTCCTCCATGACACAAACATCTTAAAAGAGGGTTTACAAAATGGCTGGACAAAGTCATGGACTAAAACTTAATGCCAAAAAATGCATTATAGTGTCTTTTGTGAAAATTGACAGCCCAGCTAATTATTCCATCAATAAGACACCTCTAAGAGTTAAGAGTTAACCCGGTAGTCAGGGATCTGCGAGCATATATAAACAGTTATCTGGACTTTGATCAACATGTGGCCATAGTAGTAAGAAAATCATTCTACGTTGCAGAGCATGGCATCCAGGTCCATGAAATTTGTACTGCCACTTTATTCGGCCCTTATCAGACCCATCATTGAGCATAATGCCCCTTTTGGCATGTACCTGATGAGACATAAGCAACAGTCAGAATGCCAACAAAGGTTCCTTACTAAGAGAATCCAGGGTACAAACACATTGTTCTATATGGATTACCTTAAAGCCTTGTCTACTACAGGTTACTGACAGGCAATGTAGTTTGGCATACAAAGCATCCTCAGATCCAGCTCAGACAGACCTTTTGCACATTCACAAAATGAACAACATCACAGCCTCTAGATCTCTGGATGTAAATTTAGGTTGCGGCATAAATAAGACATGTTGGAGTGACAGATATGTGTCCCAGAGGATCCCCATGCAGTAAAACAGGGTTCCACATCAATGTGAATCAGAGTCCATCCCTAATACTATTTAAGCATAACCTCTAGAAACTTCCTAACATACCAACCTCCTAATAAACATCCATGATACATAGGGATACAGTTGGGTTGGATTCCACGGCTTAGCTTATAAAGGCATTGGTTGTCGTTAACCTAGTATACATCTATAAACCTATGAACTTATTCTCCGGTACCTGATTTATTCTACTCAGAGTCATAGCAAAGCTAGACCTTGGGCTGTGACTCAATGGTGCTAATGCAGCAAACTAATTATAGAGGAGATGGCACAGGATACAGACACAGAAACATTACACACACACACACACACACACACACACACACACACACACACACACACACACACACACATGGACATACTTGCTCACTTATCACATGCACACCTAAAGACAATTTACATCACTGTCCATTAACCTGATGTTATACCTTTGACACAAAGGAAGAAGAAAAAGCAGCAAGGACATATGAGGACACAGGCAGGACATGCACACCGCACTAAAAAGGCTCCCCAGTGAGGAAACACAGGAAACATACCAGAGAACCAAGAACTGTGAGGCATGCTAATTAAATGATTTAATTACTGATT
>NC_056741.1:967846886-967974386 GCF_019279795.1 Protopterus annectens
TAATATAGACCCAAATTTTGTCTGTGACTTAAAACATGCTGAAGAGACAAATATATGTCCAAGAGACTGCCCCTCCTATGGAACAGGCTTTCCATCCATATGAAGCTGACTTTGCCTGTTACCCAATTTAACTACAACCTAGACCAGTGGATGGAGAATAGGAAATTTACACTGGGCCTGGCACCAATATCCCTTATGGACAGAAGTATCTTATAAATGTCTCTCCCTCAATGCCCTATTTAGATACAGGATACCATTATTCTTTTGGGAAAACTTGGCTAGGGTTAGAACCCCCCTCCGAGTTGTTTGCCTAATAACTATCTGTGAATCTATGTGATAATATAAGTTTAGGTGTCTAGAAGAAGTGTTTGTTTTACCACTGAATTTCTTTTGGTGAAACACTTCAATGAGTATAAAAGCCGAAACAGAGATAGCATCTCATTTGCCTGGCATGACATTGAGTAGACAGCTGGGGATTTTAGTCTATCTGAGTAGTTAAAAGTACTGAGACCTGAGGTCTTTTTCATAAAGAAACAGTGAGGTCTCTCAAGCTGATTTAGATGTTTAGAAGGGTGCATGCTGAAATTAATTGAGGAATAAAGTGGTGCTACAGCTTTTGTTGACAAACAATAAGCTGAGTAAGGAAAAAGTACTTTCAAACCACAACATAGAGTAGTCAAATGAGAGTTTGTTAGCAACATAAGTACTCATTTCCCTGAAGACTATGTCACATTTAAGAGGAATCTTATCTTTTTAGTATGCAGAAGAGATGCTATTAAGCATATGTTATATTTCTTTAATTGTATGTGTACTGCCTCTCAGTTTTCTGCGTTAATGTTCCCACTATGCTGTCTATTGACTTTCAACTGTTTTTCTCATAATAGTGAAACTGATTGAATTTCATTTCCTTCCACTATGACTCATTGAGTTACAACACAGCAAGGAGTCCACTTGCCACACATATCTGTTCAGGAAATCAAGCAGCTAAAAACCTTACAAGTGTTTTTTGCAGGGAGCAAGCGCTCCTCCATCTGCAATGTGGAATTCACACCCCCATACCCTCTGAACTACTATACATCAATTCCAAAGTTGGACAAATGCAAAAAAGATAGAACTCTCCATAAAGAGTGCCAAGGCACACATAGAAACTGTAGTTGCAGTGATTTCCTATGGAAAATAGCAATCAAGGAGCTGACGATTAGTGAGTTGTGCTTGGTGGGTTAAAACCTTTAGAATTTGCTTGTGACAGTAGACTTACCATTTAACTGATCTCACTTGTATTACTTATACCTTTTTGTTCCTGTTACACCTTTCTGCAAGGTCTGAGTCATGCTGACAAGGATTCTTGAACCCAGTTAGCAAATGGTAAATAAAAATAACTTGATATCTGCTGATTCATTTGTACCTGAGGGCATATCAAAATCTCAAGTTTCATAGAAAATACAGATTTATAAATACTTTCATTTTTCAAATTTAGGAAAGAAATCTCAAATGTTTTATTAAGATTTTATTAAAAAATACGTGTCCTGGTAACTACATTGCAACAGAGTATTGAAAAGCAGGTCTCACAAAGAAGACAGTGGACCCAAACCTAAATCAGGGATTTATGAAGAATTCTTACTTGTAACCTGTAGATTAGTAATACAATATTAGAGTCTGTCAAGGACCATGACACTGAACACCAATTTAGTATGTGCTTGAGCAAATACCCTAATGTGACATTACCCAGCAAAATTATTGGTTTCATCACTTAGCAATAACCAACTTCCTACATGCATACTTATATTTTAGGTCATTATTTACACAGACTGACAAATTAAGATGACTCTGTACCTGTTGTAACTGCACATTAACATCTTCTAGCACACTTGTGTAAATGTTTACATGTACTGTATTGCAATCAATGTTGCAATCACCATTTTTGATTGAGGAAAAATATCAAGAATACAGTTTTAACATGCTTAAAGTTCCACTGTGTGATGTCACTGTACTATTATATAATAACAGTGGATAATTGGAAAATTCACTGTTATGCATTGATGCTTTGAAGCCTTCATTTACCACATTGTTTGTAGTTGACATTTTCTTAGATGTAGTCTAAACCACACATTTAGTATGGTTACTACTTGCAATAACAGTGACTTCGATTTCAGGGTTGCCTACTGCAATTGGGCCAATTTTGTGACAATTGAGCATCAGTGGTGATACGTGCATGCAGTTCATTAACAAAGGCACACTCAGGCAAGTAAGAACATTTCTCCCTGGGTTATTGGCAATGTCAGTTTAACATTCTAACCAATGACTTTTGTATGATTTTTTTACATTCTTCGGTTCGTTGATGGTACTTAACTTAAGCTACTCTGACAACTCTCAAAAGCCTACCTGTCAGAGTGAACATATTTCAGTAAGGCAGGAAATGATTCTGTTCTTCTGTTTTTTAGTTCTGCCTTATGAAGTACCACACCAAGATAGTGACATTTCTTGTAATTAGAAAGGAATACTGTATTAAAGGGCACTGTGTACTACATACCAAAACCCCATAAATTTTTATTGGACCTGAACCAAGGCCCATGACTCCCTGGTCTTTTGGCAAGCAATCACACCTGTGTGTAATTCAGTCCCTGGAAACTGCAAAGCCGCAGAGCATCAGATTATTAAAATGAAGGGGCTTTTTAATTTGAGTTATTTTATTATATAATATAATATAATATATAATATGGGCATTCGAAATACATGCGTTAATGGGCGTGCCTTTGTTGAAGGTTGGATGTCGAGCTGGCACCTCGGCATGTGTGAAAATCTACTGCCAATCATTAGCAGACCGGAGTTCCGCTGTGGCGACCCCTAACCGGGAAATGCCGAAAGACAAACAACAACATAATAGAATGAAAAAAGGCATCTCACAGTAAGAGATACTGCTGTCCTGTTCTGTGTAGGGTGCATTCTTTGAGGAGTCTGCATGTCCTTCTTATATAAGTGTGTGTCTTTTCTGAGCACCCCAGCTTCTTCCAACCCCCCAAAGACCTGCTGCAAGCTGACTGGTGAGGTCTCCATGCAAAGAGTGAGTGTGCTGGAGAAGAAAGCTGTGGCAATCCACTTCCATCACCCTTCTTGCATATTAAACTTCATGGATGAAAACAGCTGTTCACAGTCACTGTAGAATTCAGATGCAACTCATAAGCTTGAATGTATCAATAATTTCACTTACTATAAAAATATAAAGTGAGACATCAGCTTTATAATTTATTTAACAATATTTCAGAAACCCTTTCTAAAAAATCAATTAAAACTCGGAATCTGTGTAATAGAAGAATAAAGCCCTGATTATGACTTAAGAACTTGGCCTGGGGGTAGCAGTGAGTGTCAAATGCTGGGGCTGGCTTGCCTTCTCTAGGAAGAGGAACTGGCAATCTAGTTCATGGAACTGAAATGCAGGTAAAGCAGTCATAACTGGAAACATGAGCTTGGCTTACCAAATCTGTGACATCAACCTAATTAACTTTGGGGAGCATTCGCATAAGGAATCATAGGCCTTCGTGGTACACAGGCACCCACGTATGTATCCAGGGTGTGGGGCTAGGGCCTAAAAAATACCCTCTAATGGTGGCTGCATGAATGATGGCATCCATGGTCATCCCAAATGAAAAGGCTAATTGACCACGCATGGTAACTGATGGTCAGCAGTTATCAGGGGACAAAAGCATGCAAAAAAACAAAGACGTTAGACTGTGATTTAGAATAACTATTATTCAGTCACAATAAGTATGCAGTGGCTTACGTTTGTATATGGCCTGCATATTTAGCTATGCTATTTTCTTTCCAGTTTGTTTTTCTCTGGATTGTGGAGGGCAGCCTTACTGTTTACTCTGAAAGCAGCTGTCTTATTTGTATATATAGACTTCTCACAAGCCTTTCCATATGGCATGCAAACTGATGCAGTGTAGGTTTGTTGCTGATATGTTTCAGTCTTCAAGAAAGTTATTTTAATGGAAGTGTCTAGACAAAGGCTGAAGCTTGTTTTCTTTCTTTTTCCCTCTGGAGCTTTTCTTCCTGGGCCTTCTCTAAAACTGAGCTCTATTGAATTGGATAAATCAGTTAATAAAGCATAATGTGAAAATTAATTAACCAAAATATAATATTTCAGTCATTAACCAGGGAAAGAAGATAGGCTGCTGATAGGAAGTATGCAGATTAGATTTAATATGAGAGCACAAAACCATGATGCTGAGAATTCAAAAAAGACAGTCAAGCATCAATGTTCCTAAGTTTTATATTGTTTTAAAACATTACTATTTGCCATTTGCTGTGGCTTTAATGTTAAGTCATTTCTTAGGTTGTCTGTGATTCAGATTTTAAACGGTCACATCTTTGGGTTTGCTTACACTGAAAACATATAAAACAACATTAACAGATGCAAAAACTCTTTATATGCATGTGTAGCTGTAATTTTCAGCACTTGTGCCTAATGATATAGCCGTGTGCATATTCTCTTATACAAACACACCCATGTATTCTCTTATACAAACAGGCTCAAATGCTTAACATTCAGCTTTCAGCACACAAGTAGAATGCAGTATGCAACTATAAACTGAAGATGGCGCCATAGCTTCATTGTCATTGGGATGTGTGCGGAATAGGAGTGAAAATTTCAAGCAAAGTGGAGCATTTGTGGTTTTGTAGATCATATTGTAAGAAAGTAATGATTGCTTGAAGTCGGCTAACCAGATTTTACTTAATGCAAACAAGTCACTTTTCATTTGAAATATTGTCTCCAAAAGAGGGCTGAAGCTTGCATTGAGGAACACTTTTATCTATTCCTCTTATTTGCATACTGAATCTGTGGTATTTGAGGATTTTGAGGGAAGAAAAGCAATGAGTCAAAGATAGTTAATTTGAGTAAAGAAATTAACTGTGATCTGGTAGTTTTATTTATTTTTTATTTTTATTTTTATTTGTTTAATTATGGCAGTCAAGGATGAACACCATTTTTTTCTGGATCTTCACAACTGTCACTTACCTAGGAACTTACTGTAATCAGAGGTATAGCCACAGCTGGTAGGATTGTATGTCAAGATCCAGAATGCAGCCCCCTTCCTCAAGTATAGAAGTATATCTCTGCCAAAAAAAGAAATAAAGAAAGAAAGAAGGAAAGAAATAAATTATGAAATATGTGCTTATGAAAAAAAAATTCAACAACCAGACATTCTAAAAAACATGTATCAAACCATAATAAATGTGCCTTTAAAATACGTGTTTGCAAATCTTCTTAAAGGGGTCTGTGGTAGTGTTGTTCGAATATGCCTGTCAATACCAATGGCTATTAACTGGCTGCATCAAAAAAATATAATGATGTAAATTCATTTCAAAGTAAAGAAGGACAAGAACAGTAACAGTAGAGCAGACATTATTGGGTTGAACTCAGAAAACGTTACCCCCATCACAGTAAGCAAATTTGCATGATGAATGGTGATGAACAGGTGTGTGAGTCAAAAAAAAACAAGGAATACAGTGCAGCCAGATGAAATACTATGGAGTGCTGTGTTATATATATATGCTAATATAACATAATTAAGTGCTGCATATGGAAATGAAACAAAGCAACATGATGGAGCAATTCAAAAATATTGAAATTCCACACAGTGACTATTTGTCCACTTCAGATTTCTGCATGGCCACATGCTCATGCTCAGGAAGACTAAAGAAACATACAATATTAGAGATGACTGCAACTATTGTTATATGTATCTGCAGGAGGCACTTATAACAGCCTCTGCAGCCAATGGTGTGCAACATCACCAGACCCGCAGGAGGTGCCAGGTCATCTAACCTTGCTTATTGTTTCATGCCCTTCATGACAGTGATATAGTGGACCATTACCATGCTGGCAGGGTCACAACGGAATAAATTGTGAACATGTGTCAGCCTTGTCTGCAGCCACATGGGACTCATGGAGCATCTATCCCAGTGGATACAAAGATATATATACATATATATATATATATATATATATATATATATATATATATATATATAACTTTACATATATTAGTTACAGGGACCTTTCAGTGACCTATTAAGAACACAATCAGTGTATCTAAGCCATCTGCCTCGAGAATAGTCCATCAGTATCTTGATACCATGCTTCAGCATATGGGGAAGAATATGTTGCTCCTACATACTCCAAAGCAGACAGCCAGCACCATGTGGGACTTCTGTGCCAGTTTTCTGAGGTACTGGAGGCAATAGACCAAAGCCACCTTGAAATAAAGGCCCTACTTGTTGAACTGGGAAGGAAGTTCATGAACCACAAATATCATTCAATCAACTGCCAGGTGATCTACAATGTACACAGATTCATCTGCATTGTATGGCAGGCCACCCAGGGAGTTTTCATACCTCCCATTTGTAACAGACACGCAATCTTTACCAATGGTTTGTGAGGGGGTGACTCCCTAAAAGGGCATCTTGTGTGTGATACTAAATATGCCCTGGAACACCGGCTCACAAAACCAATTAGAGGTCTAGAGAATTAAACAGACCATGAGTTCTATCAAATCCAGAAACAATATACAGCATGTGTTTGGGTTGCTAAAGTCATGCTTCCACTGTCTGCATACATCTGGTGATGTCT
The DNA here is from genome assembly GCF_019279795.1 of Protopterus annectens. Lineage (NCBI taxonomy): Eukaryota > Metazoa > Chordata > Ceratodontiformes > Protopteridae > Protopterus > Protopterus annectens. Next base: position 967,853,518 of record NC_056741.1, read on the forward strand.
TGTAGCATGACCTCACTGTGTGTGCCAAAATATTGTGTGTGTTACATTACACGATATTTTAGTGAGGAAGCAGTTGCAGCAGGAGGGCCTGTTGGACAAATTACAGTTCCCAGCACCACAGGCAGCAACATCTGAGACAGGCAAGGAGAAACCAGCAGTAGGGGATGACCATACCAGAGGTGGGCACAGTATGCCAAGTCATCAGCAAAGAGGCATGGATTGTACATCCCTTTACAACATAACTATACAAGAGTAAAGCAGATATGCAACAGTAAAAATGATGTATGCAAAAATACTAAACTGCTTACAAATGCATAGGCTGGCTACACTGTGCGTCAGTCACAGACAAGCCAAGTAACAATGTACACAAGGCACAGCACAGTATTCATCATTTGCCCAGGCAAGCAAGGAAGTATTAGAAAGCATGCCTTTCACAGGGAACTGTATGAGTGTGAGTTCTGAGGTAAAGCAACAGAAAAAGTGGGTCTATGTGTAGTGTGAGAGCTAGAGTGGTTGGTACTTAATGAGCAGAAGGGCCAAAGTCAGTGGATGCCTGGGATGTGCTAGGGGCTGTGTGTGTGTGTGTGTGTGTGTGTGTGTGTGTGTGTGTGTGTGTGTGTGTGTGTGTGTGTGTGTGTGTGTGTGTGTGTGTGTGTGTGTGTGTGTGTGTGTGTGTGTGTGTGTGTGTGTGTGTGTGTGTGTGTGTGTGTGTGTGTCTTTCTGCAGTGACATAACCTCATCATATGGTGCAGCACCATGCTTTGCATATTGTACAGGTCCAAGTCATGCATAACAAAGGGGTCATCTTCCTGCGCATGCCCCACTGACAAATGCTGGCTCTGTTTGGAGCTGCACTGGCTGTACCATGATATAGGACAGATGCTGATGTGCTCCCTGACCATAACAGACATCTGCTGGTGGATGTTCCAGCAGGACAACAACACAGGTACAGCCACTTTTGGATGTAGACACATCCACAACCAATGTTGCTGCAGAAGTGCTAGCACTGTTGGAGCAGGACCTTTCTTGTCCATGATCAGGTTGGCTAACATCTGAGGACATAGCAGATGAAAAGCTGTGACCCCTCTTTCCTGACAGGTGATCCAGAGAAGACATTGCATAGTCCAATATATGATACAGTCTATGCAATGAATCATACATCAGGATCATGCAAGTCCTTTAAGTATGCAGAGACTGGATCACCCCTACTATCTCTGCCATGGCACTGGTGGAACTAGCCTGTCTCCACAATGGCCATGCCCATACATTGGGTGGCAGCTACTGATACAGCAAACTCAGGGGGAGGGTGGTAATTATTCCTCTAGCAAGTACCATTACCAACACCCCAATTGAAACCCCTGGTCTACCAGTGCTACAGACAGATTCAGTCAACTCTCCACTGGAGCCATCACACCCATCTATAATGTTCCCAGCAATCTGTGTGCTCTGGGTATATGCAGGCTTAGGGTTTGTGTCCAAACTGGGTGGGGGGTCACACTCCCTGTGTCCAACACACACCCTGCAGACACTGACTCTGCTATCATCATTATCAGGGACTACAGTTCCTCCAGTATCAGACTGGGGGCAGTTCCACAGTGCTGGTACCAGATAAGGAATCACATATGAAATTACCAAAGCATAAAATATCCTGTGTAAGTATGACCAAGCACCACAACTACATGTGCAACTGCTATCCTTACAACTATACAAACATGATATCAGCTAATTTCCCTAACCATACCTTGTGAAGATGGGCATTGTACTTTTATGTCAGAATTGAGACAGCTATTATATACTGTAATGTGGCTAACAGGTAAAAATGGGGTGATATATTGACAGTAGGCATATATATCTGGGACATCTTCAGCTGAAATTTCTGGAGCCTATCCTGCTCTGGCCTGACATCTAGCACCACACTGTAGAACACTTTGATAGTGATATCACTTTTAAGTGAGGCCAGGAACTCATCCATCTCTGTAAGGGGCAGTTCAGCAGATGTCCCATCACCTGTTACCTTCTGTTCCCATGCCAGGGACTCTGCTCTGAGGGTAGAAGCATGAATCATATTAGTTGTCCTGCTGCAGACCACATAATCTGTATGAACCGAACCATTGACAGCATTAACACTGTTGACAAGTTCATGCCAGACACAGTCACAGAAGGGCTTGTCAGCAGAAAGGATGGCAAAGAGACATCTACCCTGGAGACAGAGAACCTCTTGTACCATCTCACTGACAGAATCTGTTAACCTGGGCTAGCAGGTGGACGTGGTTTTCTGCACTTGTTTCTTAGACTTAGCTCTGCTGCTGTGGAAAAGAGTACAATTAATTGTTGTGGCCCTGGATGGTTATTACAAATCTTAACACTAATACTTGACCAATAGGCCATCTATAATACTTTAGTCAGGCCTGACACAAACATGTGTATTGGCAAAACAATCTTTACCAGAATGTTAGACTTCCTGTGTCCTGACCACAATCCTTACCACCACCAGAAAAAAAAGCAAGCCCATAACTACAAGTTAACAAGTACTCAGCTTAACAAGCACATGAACATTACAATATAAATGATAGAAAGATTGTGGTTAAGCACAAATGTATAAGGAGACAACAGTACAATGGTGCATGGCACAGTATTTTTGACACAACCTACTATAACAAACCTGCATGCTAAAACATTAATTACACTCATAATGCATCCATTAAGAGAGCGTTGGCCAATGCATTTAGAAGGACTGACAAACTGATATCACCTCCAGGCTTTACATTAAACAACAAACAAAAAGCAACCCTTGAACAGAGGAGTAGGTGCAGGATATCACTTATCTTATGCAAGCAGATATCTTCTTTACCAACAAAATATTGAGATAGCGCACAGGATTCAAACACTATTGATTGTTGCAGTTGTTTTCTTCCATAGCATGATGAGGACCTATGTTTCTTGTTAAGCTTATATCATGCAGATTCTCCCCTGTGTGCATGATTTTTATGCTAATTGTTGTTTCTGAACTGCTCAGTTTCTGCAGTCAACAAAACTGATGAATATCATGAAGATTAGTACACAATGATGTGCACACACCTGAGCCCCTGCGGCCAGCAATGCATGCACCTGTGATTATAAGAAGCCTGTGATTATAAGGTTGAGGGAATTATCATGCTATCTCCTACCATCTGAAGATGGAGTTGCTGTTGAGGATATATTCTCAGCAGCCAACAGAGGGATAAAAGACTGCCATGTTTCACACTTTAAAGTGCCATTGGAAGAATGGTAATACAGTGTCTATGTTTTATTCTTCTGCCCATCTATTGTGCAAATGGCATTACCTTCAATGCCCAGAGTTGAAAAAAGGTATGGGACATATGAGAACTGTTTTGGACACCAGTTCTCTGCCATGTTTCCTGAGAAATTTGAGAGTGAGACAATTATGGCTAGAAAAGGTAAGGGTAGTGCTCATTTTACAGCAGAGTTGGTGTGAGGAGGAGTCGCAAGATTTGTCTAGACATCCTCTATAAACATTACAGGCAGAGGCTCCTGCAAGTGGGCTATACCAGGTCACAGGAGAAGGCTGCTGCCTGGATTAGTCTGGCCAAAGCTGTCACCCATGCTACTGTCATCCCATCCATGGGGATACTGCCATAACTACAACAATGACTTAATCATTGCAAGTCTGACCTCCATGCATATCTCTCAACCTCTTAGAGTAAGAAATCTGAACAAAGCCATAAATAATGGGGGGGGGGGGCAAAGGGCCAAAAAGAGAAACACTTTTTAAATATTCCTCTTCCAAAGTTAGAAAGTTGATAGAATAATAGGATTTGCATTAACAAGAATTTTTAAATGGTATGAAGTCTGAAACCCAATTGTCTGTCATTGTTTTCTGACTTCAACCCTCAATGATTTGCCAGTTATTTGACAGAAAACCACAATTGTATGAGAAACAGACTAAAAATTTGAGGCAAAAATCTGAACATTATGTGAAAATCTGTGCAGTTGAGATGTATGCCTTGGTCAATGGGATGCTGAAGTTAGAATCAGTCATCACTTCAGTACTGTAAGTATACCATGTGTTAGGTAAACAAGTAGCCTTCCAATGAATGCTACTATACAATTTCACATGTCCTGTTTATGTCTCTTGTCCTTGCAGAGATTGAAAGGAACAGGGAGATGCACAGGAGCAGACAAGAGCACCTAAGAGAGCGCTGATGTAAGTATACTTGCTGTCATCAAAGATATCTGCATTTGCATAGTAACAGCTGTAACCATTAACAATAAGTATGTGTAACTTTTATACAGCAATACCACATCTGTCACTACAGCCATACATTAAGGGAATCAGTATGACTATGCAATGTTAGAAATGTGCTTCTGCATACCACCCTGGTAAAGGTAGACAAGTAGCTCATCATGTTAACTGTATGTGGACAGCAATTGTTAGGACAGCACTGGGTTCAATTCCTTCCACAACTAAAAAACAAACTGTTGGTTTTATGGCAGAATATATTTTTCATCCCATTAATATCAATGCAGCACTTCCAGGTCCATATATGTATTATCCTTAAGAATGAGTTAGCTGAGAATTTCACAATATACAGTAGAAGTATCTGTCCTTTTATTATAACCTGTGCTTGACATATTTATTGTGTAATCAGCATGTTTCTTATGAATATGTACAGTTTTATTAATGCCAAAACAGAAATACCATCACTGGCCACAAGCACTGATGTGCTGTTTTGATAAATAGCTCTTAAAGTTAGGGTTCTTTTATGTCAGACTGCATGTGAGTATGGCTTTTGGCTTAGCCCCTCCCCATATGTTATAAGCAGACACACAAGTTGAAGATACCTAAGTAAGGGCTACTATTAAAAGGTTATTATGATGTACTGTATCTGTGTCACCAGAGAAAAGAAAGCAATGTCATTGTTCTTGTATTTCTCTTCCCTTTCCCTCTTTGTCACTATCCTTTTTCTTTTGTATGTTTCTCTCTCTTTTTCTGTTACTATTATATCCAGCAGCACAACAAATTGTACCTAACCCACCAGTAAGATCCGTCATCCCCCACAGGTGGCAGCAGTAGCACCATCCTTACCTGAGACACCCAGCACATCTGGGCCCCAGCCTACCATAGTCTTCTCCACCTGCATTAGGTAGCCATGCACCAAAGGTTGGTAGAGTGGCACCTGCTGACAGATGTGCAGGTGAAGGGGACATTTTTTGTTATCATCAGGCGCTAGAGAGCTTGTGGAGGGGATAACAGACAGGAGGTTGGATGCCCACATCAGCTGTATGGAAACTGCTCTGGTGACCTGTTGAGTCGCTTCCCAGTTCGGTACTGTCTCTAACTTCTGAGGCAGGACCCAAAGGTGATGTTCCTAATGTAATGAGTAATCTCCCACCAAGTCTAAGCTGGCAGAGACTGCATCTTCAAACTCCCAATGTTAGCCCCATACCCAGTGCTCCTTAGCTTTTGTATCTGTGCTCAACACTGTATGTTGTACAATTCTCCCCTCATCATTGTTTTTCCTCTGTCTAATGACTGTTTCACCGTTGTGTTTCCACTCCCTTACTGTGTCACGTCATGCCCTGTCAGTCATGTGTGTCTTTCCCTGCAACCTAACCAACCCCTCTTACCCACCTTTTACTTCCCTGACTTTCTTCCTTATCTTTCCTTGAACTTAGAAGGGTACCTGTGCCACAAAAAAGAAATTCACCCAGCCATATCTCTCAACTTCATAGATATGTAAGTAACGTCCACATGATTGACTCCAATTTCTCATCTGAAACGGTCAATTTTCTGACAAATCAATGAAGATTTCAGTAATTAAATGATTACATGTATTATTGTAATTAATAAGGGTTATTGAGCAAAGAAGTTGAGAGGCATGTTCTTACCCATCTCCATCCAGCTCATTCTTTATTACCTTGCCTTGTGTTCTGCCCTTTGCTTAATTTCCCTTTTCATCTCTGTTCTTTACTCCCACTTTCAACTTATAATATGGTAAGAAAAAGATAATCACACCACACATGCCAACAAAAACCTTATAATTCAAAATCATATTTCTGTGGTCACACCTTGCAAAACACTTGGCAGAGAGAAATATCAATTCCCATACATAACCACAGGGAAAGGAAATTTCCCATCCTATGGCAAAAATGAAGAGAAACCATTGTCATGAACATATAATACTGTCATCAGCTGTGTGAATGAGCTGAGTGGTGACGCATGTCACCAAGCAGTTATGAACTCTAGTAAGTTGACAACTTCCATGTAACCGATTCCACATCTCAATGTATTCATGATGTGGTATACTCATCCCATTCCATGGGTTGCAGGGTTACAATGGAAAGAAGAATCTGACTTTGACTAAATCAGAATGGGATGCTCTTATTAGTCTAAGCAAAAAGAAGGGACATTGTTATAAAGCCGTCAGATAAAGGCAACAAAATTGTAATATTACATCATATACTGCTACGTGTAATGAACATCTAAATAATGATGTGATTTATGAGAAATTGGCATTAATATTTATAATCATACCATTGCTCAATATAAAGTGTTATTACAGAAAGGATTTAGGTTAGGATATCTGACTAAGACATTGATAAAAAATTTGGAGTAGAAGGGTGCAAAGTTCCTTCTTTCTATCGTTTGCCTAAACTACATAAAACATGGCTAATCCTCCAGGCTGTCCAATTGTTACAGCCTGTAGATATTTTTTTAATAATATAGATCTATTAATACATAATTATTTGAGACCATTTGTAGTGAAGTTAAGATCTTACATTAGAGATTATTTTCATTTTTTTAAATAAAATATCTAATGTGACATGGGATAAGGATATGCATTGGCTTACCATGAACGTGAAAAGCCTGTATACTAGCATTAAACATGAACATGGTATTAAAGCTTTATCTTATTTTTACGAGACACCCCTTTGTCTCACTATATTGTGGAGCTTACACATTTTTGCTTATTGAATAATTATTTTGTTTTTAATAAGGTATTATATCCCCAATTAAAGGGTACAGCTATGGGGGATTCTTTTGCCCCCATGTATGCTAACTTGCTGATGGCCTTTTTTGAAGTGGAATATCTATATAAGCATAAGTTTGCATGTGACCATGACATAGGTTACTATAGATACATAGATGATTTAATTTTTATATGTAAAGGTGGTAAATGTAGTATTGAAAGTTTCCATCAGAATTTAGAGAATAATGAATACAGTTTAGGCTTTGGTGGTCTACAATATGGTAAGCAAGTTCATTTTTGGACTTGGTTTTGAAAGGTTTGGATAGTGGTGGCATAAAAACTACAGTTCATAGGAAATTTATGAATAGTAATCACTTTTTACATGGGGGTAGCTTTCATCCTAACCATCATTTAGAATCTCTACCTTATGGAGAGTTTCTTTGTATTCATTGGGATGACTTTGTGGTGGAATGTAAGAAAACTTTTAATATGTTTATTAATAATGGTTATGAATATAATGTAGTTAAAAAATCTTTACAGAGGGTAGTTTCTGCACATGTGCTACATTTCCCTGAGATGTGTGTTTTATACTACTTTTAGTCTGATTGCTTCAGTGATTCCCCTTGCTAATGCACTGGTATGGAGAATATCAGTAAAAAAGTCATGGGTTTACTTTCTTTAGGATTCTCTTTTCTTGATATCAGTCTGCACATGTGCCATATTCTCCATGATATGTGTGTGTTTTTTAGCGACTTTTTAGTCTGCTGCTTCAGTGGCTCCCCTTGGTAATGTACTGATGTTGAGAATAGCAGTAGGAAAGTTATGGGCTTGATTTAATTGAAGCCCCCTTTTTTTTTCTTGCTATCAGTCTGTACATGTGTTACTTTTCCCTGATAAGTGTGGCTTATTTATAGCCACTTTTAGTCTGGCTGTTTCAGAGGTTCAGCCTACTAGGGAAATGTAAATATACTTGCGTGTGGAATGAACTGATGGATTCACTCCCCTAAGGGTATCATAGTTTCTTTTTTAATCACATTGTTATTATAGTACAGGTCTACTGCTCATGCTCTGATGTTGTTAAGACTGGTGCAGGTCAGTACATCATGTTATTTTACTGCAGCTCACCTGCCTTGTCAAGGTTTCACACTGTTCTGCATTCAGATATTATCAAAAAACAAGCAATCTCTGTGGTATCCCCGAAGTCTCAAAACAACCCACTAAAGTGTAGTGGGTCCAAAAACAAAACAGTGTAAGAAACTTCTCTGTGTGGAAGATTTTCGATCCATATATTTCTAGTTAATCACTGTATATTAATCAGATCAGACAATAGCAGTAGAAGTAGCAAACTTAAACTCGTCTTAAGTCAAAACAAAACAAAACGAAAAATAATAATAGAAAATATATAATGTACAGCATTACTAAGTATTCGAAAGTAATCCAAGCAAGGCAGGCAATCTGTTTCCAGTCGAAAATCCTTTATTAAGTACACAGACAAGCAATCCAAGTAAAACAAAAATAGATAATTCTATTCTGTTTTATTTGGATCATTTGTCTGTGTACTTAATAAAGGATTTTCACATATTTTGAAATAAGTGGTTGACACCTGCAGACAGATTTTTCAGAAACCTCTGTAAATGGAAGGTGCTTGCAGGTGTGGCATATGTGTACATTACAAGTAGCATCATAAAGCATCTATAAGCATTTCCAGAGCCAATTACTGTAAATCCCTTGCAAAGCACTTATTTCACTATAACATTAGAGAGTCACATAGTGTTTCCTTTAATTTAATTTTGCTCAAGCAAAACAGGGTCCAACTGTATCTTAAAATGAGATAAAAATAATCAAGTGCATCTTATATTTTAAGGTTTAACTAATGTATATCTCCATGAGATATTATGTAGCAGTGCAGGAGATAGACAGAAGTCCTGCATCTCATTTTGAAAGTCAAGCCCTTTATTCTTTACCCCTTTGAATAGGCTCATAATGCAGCTGATGTGCTTCACAGTAGTCTGGATACTCAAATAACATGCCAAGAACATTTTTAGTCATCACCCCCTATTTCTACTCCGACTGGTGCACAATATTCAGAAAAGCTGAGTGCATGCTCCTTGCATGATTCACAAAATAATATGGCTACTCATAAATATCCAGCATGTACTCCATGATGAAGGCCAAATTGGTATTTCAAAACTAGTAGACTGCTGCCCTAACATTAGGTTTTTCAAATGCTCTCCAACCAACAGGCCATGCTGTCTTCATACTTAAACTAGACATACTGGTTTTGAATACTTTACCTTTAGTTTTATGAATTATTCCCTCTTCAGATCTAAACTATGCATACTGATTCTTGATACTCTCTCTAACTTAGTTAACTGACCATGTCACCACTAAAATACACAAGACTGGCTAGTACAACTTGTAACCACCTGCTAAGGATAAGCATGCATACCTTCCAGAGTTCTGTTCCAAGATTACTAATGTCTACCACATTTTGTCAATAAAATATAGGAACATTATAATCAATCTGTTGATAAAATATGCAGTGAGCTCACCATTGCTAATTTCTCCACAAAGCTGCCATCAGGATATAAACACAGAAAAAGCAAAACTCTGTCACCTTGGAGAAGTGGTTAACAATAGCAGATTTCTATATTTCTACAACCAAACATCATATTCCGAGGTGGCTAACCAGATAAAATCTGATCATCTGTCATTATCCTTATCATAACAATATTGAATTGTGTGATAAAGACAGGTTTACTATCAAATGACTGAAAATCAAAAGTCTGAATCCCAAAAAGACTGAAAATTCAAAATATTGAATACATTTTTAATGCAAGGGGCAAGCCCCCCTACTCCCCTCATGTGCACACCCCCTGAAAAATATATATACCAACTCCAAGATCGCACAACAGTGGAGAAGGGGCAAATTCCATCATTCAGTATTTTGAATTTTCAGTCTTTTTGAGATTCAGTTTTTTGATTTTCAGCCATTTGACAGTAAACCATAAATATAACTTCATGGGCAGTCTGTTGATTCTGCTTTTTTCTTCCCTCAGTTGTAATGCCCATGATGCTGAGATTGACTGAAAACTACACACAGAAGTAACCCTATTTCTTAGACTTAGAACGCCAACTTTTTCAACCAGGTCTGTATTACAATTTCGAACTAAAACAATTTCGAACGTTGTAATATTGAATCCTAAAGTCTGAAAGTGGAAAATAACGAAGCCACGGCACATCGACTTTTTTCCCAGGGAAAAGAATCGGTGGGCTGTTTTTGGGGCTTTGCTATTTCCTGCACTGTGGTGTGATCTCGGAATTGGTATATTTAAGTAGGGGGGCATGGGGGGCACAGCCTCCCCACGTTGGGGGTGTGGGGGTGAAGCCCCCCCTTTTCAGTTTAAGTTTAAGGTTAAGTTGTCCTGTGCTTTCAGTTTTGTTGGGTTTCGGATAGTAGGGTTCGATATTACAATGATCGAACTCGGTTTTGTTGGGTTTCGGACAGTAGGGTTCGATATTACAACGGTCGAACTTTTGTAAGTTCAACGTTGTGATATAGACCTTTTTCAACCATGTCATTGAAAAGATAACAAATCTTCTACTCACTAGGGTTGCTCAATTTTGCTGTGTCAAAAAACAGACCAAAGTCACAACCCTTGTACCACCCTAACCCCACATTTCTCTTCCTCTTTCCCTGCCCCCCTCCTATTTTGTCAAGTAAATGGGCACATTGGTGGGATGAGGACTGTTATATTTTTCCTGTTTTAGATGCAACTGCATTGCAGTAGCAATGTTTTATTTCTAAAAAACAAAAAGACCAAGGTGGATTTTTAATAAATTCAACCAATCTGCTTGTGTTAGTAAACAGAATACCAAAGTCTGTACAGTGTTTTACAGACTAATGAACAATCACTCTGATTTCTGGATAGCCTGGAAATAACAGATAGGTGGCAACACTGCTAGTTACAACTCTCAACCTCTGAACATTAAATATCACAGCTCTTCCCTTTAAAAATCATAGCAAAGGTTAACAAAAAGACCATTTTCTTATTTTTTTACAATATAAGTTCTTTATATACTATACCCTACATAGTTAATGGTGGAGAGTCTTTGTATAAGCTTAGTTTATTTGTTGAATAAGGTATATACCCAAAGGGCAAAAATCACAGCACTAAGCCTAAATCATAACATATGAGAGGTATGTATTTGATTTTGCATGTAACTAAATTTATGTTCCATGAACTTTTTTCAATATGAACAGTTTTTCCAGAGTAATGAGTAAGGTCACATTTCCATATTACAGTAGAGAGTCAATTATCCAGTCTAATTGGGATCAAGGGTAGTTTGGATAATCAAACTGTTTGAATAATCAAACATACAGTGAACTGGATAAAAAAATTTCTAAAATCTTGTTTTTTCTGTACTCAGGGAATGCAATTTTCAACCATTCAGCGATTCCAGTGGAAATAAAGAATATTTTTCACGCACGAGCAGGCAATAAGTTCAAAAAACATGCGTAAGCTAATATGTATAATGTTTATATATTCAGACTTTATGATTTTTCCTACCCAAAAACGTTGGAAGACTGGGTTCAGACAATTGACATTTCGGATAATCAATGTTCGGATAATAGACTCTCTACTGTATAATTTATGGTATTTTCTTGTATTTTATTATGGTCTGGCATATAATTTAGTAACAAATTAATAAACTAAAGGTGATTCTTATTTCCATGTACTGGTATAGAAATCAAAATATGTCCTTTCCTGAACATTAATTTATTTTTCCCTTTGAAGGAATGAGAAAGGTTCATTTGGTAAACATGTGTTCTTCAAAAGAACTACCAGACTTTAATTTTTTTTTTCCACGAGTCAATTTTTTTATTGATACTGTGTACACGGTTTACTTTCATGTTTCTGAATAATTCCCTGAAATGAAAACACATGTTAGAATTTTACATCCTCGGGGCCAGTCAGACTGAACAATTATTGTTTTGTAAGTGCTGCTCAGTTGTATGATGGAAAATCATCCTAAAATAAAGAAAGGAAACTGGAAGAAAAATTCATTTCCATCAAAGCACAGCAAGACTTTGATAGTAAAAATATCAGCTTAGAGTTCAATATTTGCAAAGATTTTAAAACTTGCTGAAGTCACAACTGCAGACCTTGAGGAGATTTGTAAACTAAAATAGAGTTTGAGTAAAAAAAATGAGGGAGGCAAGTGATTCAAAGAAGAATACGTTTGTTTACACCTTCCATAGATATGATTATAGTAAATTTGCCAAAACAGTGTTTGAAATTATGTTTGTTTTAGTGAGTCTCCTTTGTATTAACCAGAGACAGGAGTGCTTTATTTACACCAAATTATTTTATTAATTTTTCAAATAATTCCATTGTATAATAATTTTAATACATTTTCTGATAAGTAAAACAGTATGATTAACTATATACAATATTTACAGTTGGCCTGAAATTAAATTATTATATTGATCAGTCTAGTCAGAGTAACATCATATTAATGAGAGATCATTTGTTCCTTTTTCTTTCACTCTCATTAAGAGTTTAAATTCAAGTTTATTGTCTCAATAAGTGATAGTATTTTTTCCCATGGATTCTTGTTCCATCGTCTTGGTGCTATCCTTAGTTCTTTTACTCTGGTTTCCAGTAATGCAGCTTCCTTCAATATTATCAGAAATTCTTTAAATGATGGTTCCAGATTTGATTTCCATTTTCTATTAATACATTTTCTAGCATTTGCTAGAATGTTCCATAGTAGGTAGATATTTCTATTATTTAATTCTAAATTCTCATTAACTTTCAACAAAATTAGAGATTTATTTACTACAAATGTATCTGAGAATATGGCTTGTATGAAATTGCTGACATCTTCCCAAAATGTTTTAACTTTAATACAGTCATGAAATACATGTATCCAATCTGCTTTACAACTCTGCAAGCATCTCCAACATGTAACATTATTGCAAGTATTACATTTTTTTAATCTATTTGGAGTAAAAAAAGATTTATGCAAAAATTTCCACGTGTAAATTCTCCAAAATTGTATGTCGGATGTCAATTTAACAGAATTTAGTATTTTGGTTTTATTTTCCAGGGATAAATTTATTGAATGACCTTTTGTTATATGATTCCAACATTTTTGATTGATTTTAACTTTATAATTTATTAAAATTTTATATAATTTTGATGTCAAATTTTCCCAATTTTGATTATTGTATACTATTTCATATAAATGAGTTATAAGTGTAGGTTTATCTCTAAAAGAAGAATTGTTAATTATTCTGCATAGATTTTGTGAGTATTGTAATACTTTGTAATAATACCCAGTCTGATTTAGAGAGATTATAAGTTCTTATTATAAGTTAACTATCCAAAACATTATGTTCATTAATGCATTGTTGCCAGCAAATTAATCATTTCTTTTTCCAAGTAATGAAAACCATCCTATGCATTTTGTTTGGAAAATTTCTTGTTACATTGAAAGGATATAAAAGTTCTAGCCATAACTTTATATCTGTATTAGAAGTTACAAATCTTCTAAATGAATTATACATATCATTTAAGTATTTTAGATTATTAGGTTTTGTTAGATTATATTGAAGGCTAGCACATAAGGTATGCCATGGTTTATTAATATGATCGTCTATCATTAAATTCTTTAAAATGGTATTTTCATTTGAATAAATAATGGTGTGTAGAGATTTCCAGTTAGAAGAGTAGCATGGATCTATCCAATTTATAATTATTTTAAAACTGAAGGCTCTAATATAAGTTTCAATATCCAGGAAATTGATTCCACCTAGTTTCCATGGTCTAATGTGATGTGTATAAGCTATTCTGTTTTTGTTAGGATGCCAAAGAAATCTTAATAATAATGTATTTATTTCTTTTAAAAAATATTTGTCTGATATTACTGTAATAACTTGTGCTATATATATAGGATATTTGGAAGTAATATCATTTTTATTACTTGCAATCTATCTTCAAATGTTATATATATATATTTTGTTCCATTTTATTATATTTGACTTTATTGTGTCTATGATTTCCCTGTAATTTATATTGAAAATTTTTTCTAATGTTGTACTTAATGTTATACCTAAGTAGTTTAAAGTGAGAGATTGTTTACCAATTATATGATTATCATTTATTTGAAAATCATTTGTATTCAATATCATAAAATTTGATTTTGTTTTGTTAAAATGCAATCCTGAAATTGAATAAAATTTATCAACTTGTATATCTAATTCTTTTAATTAATTTTTAGAAGTAGATGTGGTAAGAAGTATATCATCTGCAAATAACATTATTTTTGAATTATATTGATTATATAAATGTATACTCTCTATTTTGGGATTGTTTCGTATTGAGATGGCAAATATTTCAATGGCTAATGCAAATAATATGGGGGACATGGGACAACCTTGTTTTGTGCCTTTTGTCAATAATATTGATATAGAGGTGAAAGGTCCTAATTTTACATATGCTAAAATATTTTTATATATGTTCTTTATTAATGAAATAAAGGAGCTAGGAAACTCATAATACTCTAATATTTTAAACAAGAAATCCCAGTTTAAGGAGTCAAAAGCTTTCTCTATATCCAATGCAACTATTAAGGCTTCTTGTTTTTCTCTATTTAAATAGTCAATAATAGTTAGTATTCTTTGTATATTATCATAGGTGCACCTATTATGTATAAACCCTGTTCGATCTTCATTTATAATTTTTATCATAGATTTTTTTATTCTATTGACTAGAATAGTCATAACGATTTTATAATCATTGCTTAGTAATGAAAACTGGTCTATAGGAGCTGCATTTTGATGCACCTTTATTTTCTTTTATTATAGGAGTAATTAATGAGCATCTCCAAGATGGTGGAATGGAGTTGTGTGTTTGTATTTCTATTAAGGTTTTTTGGAAGACTGAGATTATAGATGATGGAAAGATTTTGTATATTTCAGCTATAATTCCATCCATTCCTGGAGCTTTATTATTTTTGCTTTCTTTGATTTTCTCTGAAATTTCTTTAAGAGTAATTTGCTTTTGAAGTTCTAATTTTAAATTTTCTGGGGTTGTTTTAATTAATTCGGGTTTCAAATATAAATTAAGTTTTTTGTTTGAGTTCCTTCCATCTTATAATGTTCTGTAAAATGGTATTTAAAAGCATCTAATATATCACTTATATCTGACACTTTCTTGTTCTTCCTTCCTTCATGTATAATAGTAGCAATGTTACTTCTTTTAGATTGTACTTTAACTCTTATCACCAAGTTATGCATATGTTTAGGAGAAACAGCATATGAGTTTAATTTTAATCGTTCTAGTGCTATATTAGTTTTATGTGTTAGAATTTCATTAAACTTTTCATGCAGATCATTAATTTTCTTTTTATTAGTCAGTGCATTTGTTAAATTATTATTATTTATTTTTATGATTTGATTTTGTATGTTGAGTAATTCTGATTCCCATTATTTTTGTTTATTTTTGTACCATGTGATAATTCTACCATAAATATAGGCTTTTAGAGTATCCCATACCATAACTATGTTGATTTCATTAGTTAGATTAGTGTCTAGAATTTCAACTCTGTGAGTAGCCATTGTTTAAATTATTTTAGTTTTGTAATATATGCTGGAATTCTTGTAATTTGTATTCATTTTTTTAAATTTGTTTGGATATTAATGAGGATTGCTCTATGATCTGATAATGAACATAGTATGATTGTAAGACTATTTATCTTTGCATCAAGGTCTTGTGCAACAAAAAAATTATCTATTCTTGTTTGGGTTGTAAATCTGTGATCCTGGTGCGAAAATAACAGTGAATTACTTTCTCTAAATTTGAATGTATCTATTAAATTGTGATTTTCAATCCATTTTTTGAGTAGCTTTGCTATAGGAGTTATACGTAATTTTTTTTTGTTTGTGGTCTCTGAATTATCAAGAATGCAATTAAAGTCACCACCTAATATCAAGCTACCTTTATATGTTTTACTAATAAAGTCTAGATGTTTCTTTGTCATACTTTTTTCCTATTCCTGGGAACCAATAAAGATTTACTAATGTCCAGATTCTATTATTGAATTTTATTATAACAAGTGTTATAAGCCCCTCTTTATCTTCATAGCTATAAAGAATTTGGGGATTAATGATGTTTTTTCTCCATAGTATCCTAACTCCTCTAGTTTTGGTTTTATATGATGATTGCGCTAATGTTGTATACTCATTTGGATTCCATAAATGCTTTTCATCATCTTTAAAGTGAGTCTCTTGAAGAAATATTACTTGTGCTTTGTTTAATTTTAAATATTTTAGTAGATTTGCTCTTTTCTTTGGATTATTTAAACCATTTATGTTCAGTGAGAGTAGTGTTAAGTCCATGTTTTTTGATGAGTTTCATGCTTGCTAATATTTATATTAATATTCAAGTACATTTTATAGTATTGTATTTGGAACAAAATTCTTCTTATTCCATGTATCATAAATAGACTGAATTTCTTTTGTAATACTTTTATACTGATGTTCATTTCAGGCCATAATAAAAAAGTGTAAAATGATTTAAGTAAAATTATTTTGATTAATATAATCTTTTCTTTCAACCTTCCCCCCATCACACATGGAATGGTATACATTCCTAATCTGATAGACATAAACACAATATCTACCAGATTAACCCTCATGTTTGGTAGACAGATTTCCTCATGCTCCATTTGTGTATTCTTAGAGACCTTTGAAATTATAAACTAGTATATGTTGAATTATATTTATGGTTCTACATATAATATACATACTGAAACACATGAGTAATTGTAGGCTATATACATATATATAAATACATTCCTTATTATGAACATTTAATAACATATCAATCGTATATTCATCTCAAATAAGTTAAACCCGACATCCAATTGCTCTAATGTCATCTTCTTTTCCCCTTCTCTCTCTCCCTTATGTATAGGAACAATTTGCAAAGACACAAATATGTATTTTATTATATACTATTTTAATTGAACCATTCATAGTGACTGACTGATATCAACTATTGAATCATTTCTGAATCTGATGTGATTATAGATTTTCTATATATGTACATGACAGAACTATTAACATAGTAATATATGCATCAAATGTTCAAGTTAATCATCTAATAGTAGATGATAGATAAAATCTTTTCCAAATACATATTGATTGTAATGAAATCTATTTTACATAAATACATTAAGATTTAAATAAAAGGAGAACAAAAATTCATTGAATGGTATATGCTTGTAAATTTCCCATGAATCAAGAAATTGTATTACATACACAGTTGTGATATTGTTTTTTACTAAAAAAAAACATATAATTTTTGTTAGCGCAAACATATGGTAAGCTCTGTAAACTAGTTATTGTTCAAGATAATTTAATACTCATAGATTACTTATTATATCCAATGTTTCTTTGACTATTTGGTTATATACTTCAAACCCTAGTTTATAATGCATATTAGAGTCTTACAATGTTTAGTATTCTTTTGTCTGTTCATATAATCCATAAGTTTAATATACAGATTTTACTATAGGTTAAAGAAACTTTTTATAAACTTTTGTATAAGACCCATCTCATTTATTCATTCAAATGTAACAGTTTTAATTTTCTGTCAACAAAAACTATTAAACCAACTATATTTTTATTTATGATAAGCTTACTGATTAAAAAATATCAGACTCAGAATGCCCACTGAAGCACATTGTAGTATTTCCTTTGTTGTGCAGCTTAGCTATGGTGCAGTAAATGAGTTCCTATGCATGACAAAAAGTAAATTGTTTCCAAATAAAAGATATAATCATAACTAGAATCAATTAGAAATTATATGTCTGTATTTGTACATGTGCACATTGTCAAATCTAGCCATGTAGATGATAAACATATTTGTGTATTGTCACTATTTTGTGCTAATTTCTGTGCTTATATACATATTTGTAGATTGACACATACAGACTCATATTTCCATGTTTGAGATTTATAGAATAAGTCACTTGACTATGTTTCTCTAATTCTTACAGAGTTATTATACAGTGTTTTCCTGAACTGTGTAGACGTATTTCTTCCTATTGTTTAGCCTTGTCATATCATTACTTTTATTATCAAGTACTTCATATTCGTACCAACTAAATATTCTGAGTCTATCCAAGAGCTTTACAATATATAGGTCAATTCTCCTTTTGAAATACAATCTATTAAAGAGTTAAACATCAATCTAAGAGAGATTTTCAGCATGTTTATGATTGGCAGCAGACTGCTGTTATGCCTGTCACTAACTGTACATAATGTAGCCTGCATTTTTATGTCAGTGCTGTGGACAATTAAAATCGTATCTGTTGTCAGTTGTAAAATATGTCACTGCATTTTACAGATTAACTGTCCATCAGTATTTTAAAATTGTTGGAATTTGATGTTTAAATCCATTCAACTGATTAACCATATATCCTTTGAATGTGCTATGCTAGGTATACTGAAAGCCATAATGAGATAATAAAGTGGTAGAACAGCCCAATACACACTATAGAACTTTGATGTATATATTTTAAATACTTGTGCCAAAAAATGTATATGCATTACAGAAACAAATTAGCTAGCAGACATTAACTGGTATGTATGACACACTGCTGCTATTACATTACAGGATATCCCTGTCCAGTAAGCAACAGTTAAAACTGAAATGCGTTTGGTCTTTAACATATAATTATACATTGTGCTAGTCAACCAACTATTTTGTGCAGGCACATGCTAGAAAGGTGGCATCTTACAGAATTATCATTTATTTTGGAATTAGCAAATACCTCATACACTAAAAAAAAAAAAAATCTGTTAATAAATCTGTTAATGGTCAGTCATCTGTCCTGTACTATTTTTTTTAACAAAGACACACATGCACCCACAAACCCACACACACACACACACACACACACACACACACACACACACACACACACACACACACACACACACACACACACACACACACTCACACACACACACACACACACATATACACACACACACACACACACACACACACACACACACACACACACACACACACACAGGTATGTGAATATTTTTAATTAAAACATTGTTAAAATCTGTCAATCTGTCACAGAGTTTTTATAAGCAGTACAACAGCTACAGTCAAGAAGGTACAAATATAGCTTTGAAATCAGAAGCTTTTGGAAGATAAAATAAATTCTGTACATAAAATTCGAAACATTTTCCTGACCATTTCCTGAATGTTTTGAACATTAATAATCAGCGTGTTATCAGGACTATATTAGAGGGTGCTTGTCACTTTAAGACTAACAGGACGTGTACAGCTGTATTGATGTGAAAACTCTTGGTATCTTGACTAACAGTTTATACACTGAGTCCCTGCCATTCACCACTCTGTAAAAGTAACTCCTCTTATTTATATTTCTAATTTAGTGATTTAGTTTGTGTACTAGTATAGTGGGCTTTTTTCACATTGAATTTTATAGTTGTTGTAGTCCGATAAAGCTGAATGTGTTCATACTATTTTTTTCCTTTTTCTTACTCTCTTCCTAGTAAGACTATACTGTATTCTGTCCTCTTTCTCTCTCTTTTTACATCATTGTATCCTTGTAGAGCGTGAGTGCAAGCTATTAGTGTTACTGTGGTGTTGAATGACTACAAGGACGCTATTCATGTGTTTGCAAATGTGTTTGACTGTGAAATGAGCTCGCGGCTTCTTGTAAACAGCCGTTATTTATTCATATCCTCGTCAGACAGTTCGTGTGAAGAAAAAAAGAGAGATGATGCTTTTGAACTGTAACAATAAAGTGTTCAATACCGATCAGTTATATATCTACTGTATTTATATTTTTTACCGATACCTACTGCTTATTGCTTGATATCTTGTAGCCACATGAAACCCGATGGTTATAAACCATCTATATGAGCTGCATGTCAGTATTTCTTAACGGAAACACCCAGATCATTCACTGCTCTTCTACTTCCTCTCCCCACCTCCCGTTCTCAATTCTATCCCATCAAAACAATATATTAAGTAATTAAAATGAGCTTTTTGAAAGAAACATTCCCTACAATACTACACATTTAAATTTGATATGAGTGTCGTTGTGCTAACCACGTGACACAAGCAGCCTCATGCTGTAGTAAGTAGAGTTGAAGCATCACTGTATTAAAAAAGAAAAACAGAAGGATTATAGACAATATTATGCATATTGAAATAACTAAAAAAAGTAAATGTACATACTTTTTGGTTTCAGTTTCCTTTAGTGTATATATTTCACTTTTTAGTAGAATCTTTGAGAGTATTTAAACTTGTTGCATTTTTTTATTTCAGTTCTTTGTTTCTTCTTCTTTACATCAGTCCAGGAATTTTTTTCTTGGGATCTTTTCAGTGAGTTAGATGTTGACCAGTCCATTTCTTCTGGAATTGTAATTATATTGCTGTTCTTGATAAAAGAAGATGCCTCATCTATGTTGAAGTGAAGAATCTAGATTTTTGCAGGGTATGCAAGTTGAGCTTTGATTTTGTTTTGTTTCAGGAATTTTACAAATGGCCATGCTTTCTTCCTTAAACCTAGAACTCTAGTTGAATAGTCATTATCGAATGTTATTTGGTGTTGTTTATACTTTAAAGGACTTTTCCTCCATGCTGACTTTAGTATAAGTTCTTTATCAAGGTATGATAAAAACTTTATTACAATGGATCTAGGAGAAGTATTAGGAGATGATGATATAGGTTTTCCTATGGCTCGATGAGCCCTTTCTATGCCATTTGACAGTCCTAAGAATTCCGGTAACCAGGAATTTAAAAATAAAATAATGTCCTTACCCTCAGCTTTCTCCGGAAGACCAAATATTCTAATATTTGTGTGCCTTTCTATGTTTTCTAAATCATCTATCTTGTTGATTAACCAGTTATTTTGTTGTAAGAGAAATTCACTTTGGTTCTCTTCTTCCTTCAACCTTCCATCTATATCGGAGAGAGATGTTTCAATGTCCATTATTTTTGTTTGTTGCTGCTGTAATAATTCTTTAAAGACATCTGTTTGTTTTTGGCAGTTCTCTTTTAGATTTTCAAGGTTGTCCTTAAAATTATCCATTTTCAATGACAGCTCCTGCAGTACAGAGGACATCAATTGGATTTCCTTCTTCAAGGCTGTTTCAGAGTGTGAGTTCTTTGAGTTATTCATTTCCAAGTGGCTATAGTAGTCTCCAGATTAATTTGACAGAAAAATATTGAAAAAAACTTTCAAAATTAGTACACTATTAGTTCATAAGTTTATCAATAATAGTTGGATATTTTTGTTCGATGAAATTAATTATTTTCCTGTTATTTGAACTAGTTTTGTGGAGCTGTAAAGAATGCTATTACCAGTTAGCCATTCAGGCTCCACCCCTTACAGGAGTGCTTTCTGATGACAAGTTACATAAAAAATAAAGATTTAACTTCCTCCAGAAGATGTTGGCTTTACTTCTTTTGTTAAAATGATGCTCAAATATTGGAAGGGTGGAGATTTCAAAGTTAAAGAATATGCTTTGTAATTCCACAGGGTCTGCTTTTCATAAAACAAAAAAAGACAGAGAAGTATTTTGAAAAGTCATGCATACACAGACAAGTTTCATAGTTTCATAGTTTAGTACTAGGCTATCTGCCCTGGGGCATTTGTAAGCCTAGCCATAGTGATGTGGCTTTCACCACCCCATGAAATGGTACAAAAATGCACAGAATAGATTTAGAATACTGTGCCTCTGTCTAGTAGTGACACAGTGAAGGTCCTCTTATATAACAGAATTAGTTTACTGTGCCCCTGTCGAGTAGTAACACAGATGTGACCCCTGGGGTAAACTTACGATCTCCCATCCACTCATCAAGATTTCTCTTGAAGAGAGTCAGTGAGGGGCTCTGCCTAACATGAACTGGTATCTTGTTCCAGAGCATGGGAAGCCTCTGGGTTATGAATCTATCCCTCCAGCATGTCCTATTCATACTTGTGCCGAGGTTTAAGTCTTTAGCTCTCGTGGTTCTGATGGATTTGGATTTTTTGAGGTGGAGCATGTCCATCAGTTCCTGATTGGACATGGCCTTGTACGTTAGGCAGAGATCACCTCTGAGCAGGCGGTATGCTACTGAATAGAGCTGGAGTTTCTTTAGTCTGGCAGAATAAGACATATGCTGGAGACCCTTGATCCTCTTGGTGAGGTACTTTTGTGGTCTCTCCAGCTGTTGCAAATGCCGGGTGAGGTACATACCAAATGGGGCATTGTACTCAATCATGGGTCTGATGAGGGAGGAGTATAGGGGTACAATGACATCCTTGGATCTGGATGTGAATCCCTTCATGATAAGGTGTGCAAGGTAGAATGTTTTTCTAACCACTTTGGCAACGTGGGTGTCAAATGAGAGGTTGCTGTCTATGTGATCATTTGTGGGTACTTTGTTTTTCCCAAAGGGGATGACTATACATTTTTTGGCATTTAGTTTAAGGCCATGACTCCGGCACCAGTTGTCCGTTTCTGTGAGGCCTTTTTGTAGGATGTATGTGTCCGCTGGTGTATCGACTATGGCGCCTAGTTTGCAGTCATCTGCGAACTTTGTCAGCCACAACCCTCCCATGTTTGCTTTAACATCTGAGAAATAAATGCCGAACAAGAGGGGTCCCAGACAGATCCCTGTGGGACACCACTTGTGACTGGCTTTGAGTCTGACATTGCTCCAGTGATTTTAACTTTATGGGTTCTGTCCTTTAGCCAGTTTGCAACCCATCTAGTGACATAAGGGTTTACATTTAAGCTGTTGAGCTTATCTATGATGCCTGAGTGGGGTATTGTGTCGAAGGCCTTAGCCAAGTCCAGGTAGGCTGTATGGACTGCTTTGCCCTCATCAATGGCTCTAGTGACTGTTTCGAAAAAGTCAACCAGGTTCAAAAGGCAGGATCTGCCCTTTACAAAGCCGAACTGGGAGGGGTCAAGTGTCTGTAGGTCCCCAATGTCTCTGTTTATGAGTTCCATAATGATTCTTTCCATAGCTTTGCAGACGAGGCTGGTTAAGCTTATGGGGCGGTAGTTCCCAGGGTCTGTAGAGGTACCCCCTTTGTGGAGTGGGACCACTGTTGCTGTACGCCAGTGTTCAGGTACATATCCTGTAGTAAGGCTAAGGTTAAATAGCATTTTTATGTGCGGGTTTAGCTCCTCTTGGAGTTCACGTAGCACGCAACCCGGGATACCGTCAGGTCCCATTGATGCTGTGTTTTTAGCTTTGCTGAGGGTGGCTCTCACTTGGACATCTGAGATGACAGGAAGATTACATTCAGCTGGGATAAGTATTTCTTCTTTTGGGGGTGAGGGAGGGGAGAAATTTGCACTGAACCTGTCAGCCAGAATGTTGCAATATCTGTGGGTTCAGTGTATTTTTTGTTGTTGTGAACTAACTCTGAGCATATCTGAGGGTTTCCGCCCAGGTTTCTAACATAGCTGAAGAAGGCTTTGTGGTTATCTTTAGTGTCCTTAGCGATTTTTCTCTCAAAGCTGGCCTTGGATGTTTTTATGAGAGAATGTAGTTTTCTGCTAGTGTTGATCAGAGATGTCTTCCCTTTATGGGATTTTGCTCTGTCGTGCAGTAGCTTCCTTCTTTTGTTATACAATTTGTTAATGGCTGAGGTCCACCAGACAGGACGCTTGCCTTTGGTGGAGAGGGACCTCATGGTTTTAAAGGTGATTACAGATATACTGAATCTAAAGTGGAGGAGCAATTATTCAATCCCCACTAGACAAAGCTGGATATGATGACCACTGAAGAAATAAATAATGGAACAAGATTGTTTCTGGACATTTTCAACCCAATAATAAACATTTTATCTTTGTTAATATGATGCATTAGACTACTATGGTAGTCATTTGGGCATCACTTAGTATTTAAGGGTGGGTACCAGAAGAGGTAAAATTAGAAGGGTTGCTAACCAGGATCCAGTCCAGTATTAGTCTCTGGGAGTTATGTTCACCATATCTTGCTGGTGTTTTATTAGGTTGATTGAATCCAAAGAGGTTCATCCTGTTGATTGATGAAATTGTGGATAAAGACTGCCAGTCAATGTTTACATCACCCAGGAGGATAATTTCATTTGTGATTGTATCTGCTATCCAGGATAGTTTGTTTATATGTACTTGAATGTTCTGTCCTGGAGGGATATAAGTACAGCAATGCATATGCTCCTGGCTCTACTAAGTTTTAGGAATAAGAAATAGGACTTCGGCTTTTCCAAAATTTGGGATTGTGCCTGTATAGGGAGTTACTGTGAGCATATCTGGGAAGATTACATCTATTCCATCTGCTTTTTTATGTTTATATCAAGCCTAATAATATTATAACCAAGGGTTAGTATTTCAGCATCTTTTATTTCCAGCTTTAGCCATGTCTCTGTTGTGGATAGTATGCCTGGGTTGTGTTGGGTCATCCAGGCATGAAAATCAGTGATTTTGTTGCATATGCATCTAATGTATACAGTGACTATTTTTAAACTTTTGGTATGTATTCTTTGCTTTGAGGTTTGATTGGAACCTGGGTTGGGGTAGGTGTCACCACATTGATGTATGGTTGAGAAAGATGGTTTATTTATTACAGCATTTTTAGCAGAGAAGGGTAGAAGTACAACCTTTAGATCGGGACTGACATTTTTTAGTATTTTTGGGTTACATAGTGGAATGGAGTTATGGGAAATAAGCTTGAGGAGGTGTTTGTGTAGCTAGAGGGAAGATGATCAACGGGGGAGGATGACATAATGGCTGAGGTGTGCTTATTTATTATTACTACTGGTTGGGATGCTAGGAATGAGAAAAGGAGGATGAATAGTGTGATACAGGAGGGAAACAGCATGGTTTGTGATGTAAAAATCTTGCAGTATGGTGAGGTAATGGGCAGTGATAGTGTGGAGAATAGGTAGGTTTTGATGGGGAGAGAGCAGAGTGAGATTTGAGAAGGAAATTAGAACAGAAGTGGGTGGAGATGGTATAACAAGAACAATTTGTGACTGGACAGTGCATATAGTTACAGGATTGGAGGATAAGTAGGGGAGGCAGAGTGAGTCATAAATGTAGATATAATGGTGCTTGGGGTGGGATAGGAGATTACAGCGAAAGCAAGGGCTGCATGGGGCGGATCGGCATGTGGTGAAGCTTAAGATTACTAAAATGGAGACTTCCACAATTTAGAAGGACACAAGAAAAATAAAGTAACTATCAAGAGATATGTATTAGTGTGCAAGTTTGAGATTACTGAGATGGAGGTTTACAGATTTTAGAAGGACAGTTAGAACGTCCATCTTAGTTAGTTCCCACTCTTTGCTATGCAACACATAGTCTGTAAATGTGAAATTTAAGCACTGTAAAATAAGCATTTTGACCGTTTAACTTGTATGAAAAAATAGGCAATGACTCAACTCTTTTCACAAACAG
Organism: Protopterus annectens; assembly: GCF_019279795.1. Taxonomy (NCBI): domain Eukaryota; kingdom Metazoa; phylum Chordata; order Ceratodontiformes; family Protopteridae; genus Protopterus; species Protopterus annectens. The sequence goes on from NC_056741.1 coordinate 967,878,991, forward strand.
ACTGCCGTATATTATTTACATTAGACTAGACTAGCCAGTAACTGTGCTATTCATAAAACATAAAATCAGGTACTACAAGTGAAACCTTCAGTAGAAACACGCAAATAAATATAGATATGCTAGAGATTAGCAGCAGAGAGAAAAAAATAACACTTTGCCAGATGACAAAACACTACACATTTGCTTCCTGAAACTGTACCGTTCATAAAGCAAAAATTAGGTACATTCAATGAATCCTACATCCAAAAGCCGGTAGAAACTTGTTAATATATTTGTGATATATTAACAGCACAAAGGCAGCAATTAGCCAGAGTTTAACACAGTACAGAAAAAAATAGGTGCTACCACCGAATCCTAACACAAAAACCCAGTAGAAACTTGTTAATATATTTGCTAGACAATAACAGCAGAAAGACAACACTTAGCCAGTTTGTAACACAGTAGAAGCTTATTTGTAATTGTTTCTAGTACAGGGTTGAACCAGAATTTAATGAACCACTTCTGTTAAGAAATTCAAAAAAGTACAATGTACCTTACTGTAGAGTGAAGCAGCTGGAGGGAGAGAAGTTCACCTGGGTCATGGGACAGAGAAACGATTTTGAATTTGGAGCTACAAAGGCAAAGGTAGTTGGAGAACAACTGAGATGAGGGCAGGGCCAATCAGATACTTCAATGGAATGCAGTTACTACCCCTCGATGGTTTACCACCAGAAACAGTCAGTGAGGTAGAATGCTTATGGATACAAAAAAAATGTCCTTGAACTCTAAATACTAGACATGAGTCACAGCATTTAATTTTATTGTTATGGGCTTTTACTGCCTTTCCAGGAACATGCACACAGATATCCATAGACATCTGAATGCAAGCATGCACGTACACGCAGACAAAAAAACACTAACACTCATGGCTGCACTGTACTTTCCTGTAGTGAGACAACTCTTCTAATGAATGGGTGAGCACATCAAAGGTCAGTATTCACTTTTTCCTCATAAAAAATTTCCTTGGCAGTGAGATTCTCCGAATTGTTTTGCTTAATTAATTGGGTGCCTCTTCCAATTACAGAGAAAAGCACATGGTTAATCAACATTATCTACTCCTTCCAAATGCTGCATTGTCTTGTGGCGTCCCCAGTGAAACCTCTGTCCATATTACTATGGAAACCATTAGAGCATAACAGGAGAAGGAAAGGGGTTCTAAATTGAAAAAGCTTACTCCAATGCAGAAAATGTCAACTTAAGGCCTCCGCACCATGGTAACCTTTCTGAATCCCAGGGTAAGAGGTGCATCAGACAAGTAAATGTAATACAAAATAATCAATAGTACTGGGCGAGTAGAAGTTGAAACATGATTTAGTTGTCCACCTTTATATACTGTACAGCTGAGTTATTAGAGCACTTTGCCATAACAATGTTAGAAGTATGATTTTGCATTATCAAACTGGTGTGAACTGTAATAGACGGTGTGTGTGCGTCTTTCGGCTTTTCCCGGTTAGGGGTCGCCACAGCGGAACTCCGGTCCGCTAATGATTGGCAGTAGAGTTTTACATGCTGGCTTGCCGGGCCTAACGCACAACCTTTAACGAAGGAACGCCCATTCACGCATGTCGTCACACAGTAGACGCTTTAACTGAGAATCGAACGGGCAACGTCTAAATGTGAGGCGACAACGCTACCGCAGCACCACCACCGCGGTGAATTGCTTTAATCTTGCTACATTTATCGTACTACTGTCTAAGCATTCCTCAGAGTTCCATTCTGGGGAATCCTCTCAAAATGATTTTGTTTTTATTTGGCTTACTAAGCTACTATAATGTAAATAAAAATGCTAATCAACTAATGGATATGTTTGATATGTTTTTATACTTGTTAAAACATTTCCTGTCAGTCTGCTTACACGTGCATGGTATAAAACTAGTCATCAGTAAGGAGACATGATATATTAGATATCATACAAATAATTATATAATTTCTCCACCCTTCATTTACTTATTGACTGATTACCTTTATTATGTAAGTAAAACTCCAGATCTCCCATCCTTCACTTAGTTACTGACTGGTTAACTTTCTTACGCAGAATAAAACCCCAGCCCTCCAACCCTTCAATTACTTACTGACAGGTTACCTTTATTGGGTAGAATAAAATCCCAGAGCATTTCTGCTAGTGGATATTGTACATTAAATCAATCCTTCGCACAACGCAAAACTACTTTCACAAATCTAGTTGAAATGATACTATAAACATTGCATGGGATGCTCTTCACCCTTCTTCCTATCATAATTAAAAATGAAACCGTTTCAAGACTGCTACCCTGTTAAAGGAGCTGACAAAACCTGCCCCAGTATATGAGCATATATTATGAATGTGGTCTGGACCAAGAGAGCGAATAACTGAGAGAGGATGAAAGAAATTACCAGAATGCTGTGATATGGCAGTTGGTAACACACTTGCTTATCCACCCCAACACTGTGGCTCTAGTCCAGGTCAGCACTGAGGTAACACCTAAAACTTTGGCATCAATAGGCAGCAAATAAGAAGTTGCATTGGAACTAAAACAATCCAAGTCAAAAGTCACACAAAGAAGATTGACTTTGTAGTACATTGGCTAGTAACTCCTTCCTACTAAATTGTTGGTTGCAATTTCAAGGCTGTATGACTGAGAGTATACATTAGGGCTACTGTCATCTCTTCAGTAGCTTCACTATCAGTTGTAGGCGCTGTGATGTTATAAGCTGATTTGAAATAAGAAAACACTATATAAATAGGATTGTTTAATGGAGAAAGAACCATGAACTATGACTATAATGCCAGATTTTACTATTACATCAAAGCTGATATGATGTGCCCCAATATTACAAACTAAAACTGCATGTATATTTGAATGTGCACGTTCACTGTTAAGACTGCTCCTATAGTAGTAGGAACAACAGGACTATAAGAATAAGTTACTAGTGTGCTTAAATATGCTACCAGTGCATGTAGCCCCCTCATGAACCTTCATGAACTGCAGAAGGAACTAATTCTGGAAAGATTGCCAGTGCTGAGAAGAGCACACTTGGCTAATATTAAAGATTGAAACAATACTGATTTCATGAACTCTAATCATACCCTGGTATCCATTCCCATCATGCTATTAGGAACCAAACCACTTGGAGAAATAAAACTGTCAGAAAATATTATTGTGTGCCATTTGTTCAGCAAGGGTAGTGTGAGTATGATAGTGTCTATTCATCTTGCTAAAAAATATTGAGGAAGCAATGTATTCGGAGTTACTAATAGCTTAATTGACAGATATGTTGTAAAATAGACCCTGAAGGCAAAGATGACTGTGTTAATTTCTTAGACCTGGTTCCATACCTCATTAGTATACACAATGGAAGTCATTATTCAAGGATCCTCTTTCACAAATCTGCACAGCTACTTATTTATTTTGTTTCAGTGGTAAGTAAAAGGACAGCTGAATAACTATGACCCATGTGACCTGTGTAACATTAACAATTCAGGTACCTGCTGGAGCTGGCACGGGGGGGGGGGGTTAGGAAGAAGAAAATATTTCCACTTGCCTTTCTCTAGAAGAGAGATGAGACACATGTCCAGAGGCACATGCACTGCAATGATTTCTCCAGTATAAACTGAAGAAAAATGCAGGAAATGCCTTTACTGTGGAGACAGGGGTGTTCTCAGGCTTGCACTGCTTTCGGAAGTGATCAATAGCCTAGTGTTATGTCTCACTGCATCTGTTCCACAACCCAGCTTACTATTGCAATTTGCCTTGCATTTCTTTTCTCTGTACTTTTTTTCCTTAGCCTGATAACCCAGGTTGTGCCAGGAAAGGGTCTTTGGACCAGAACACTTACCTGATTAATAAATAAATAAATACATACATACATATGAACAAAAAATGATCCAACACAAATGATGGCACCATTCATAATTGCATGTTTGCTCCAGTGAGCACAAATGGGCCAAATTTATCAAATTTATTTTTTTATGTTGTTCTGTTTAGCATTTGTTTACAGGGACTGTCTGAATGGGATGACAAAGTATACCCCTATTCAACAGATTCCCAGGGAGAAAAGCTCCTAATAACAAGATACAGTTGCAAAAATATGAAATACAGGTTAATATCAAGGTACAAAGATACAAAACAGATGCTTAAAGACAACATTAACATGATAATTCTTTACGATGAAATACAAGTATTTTGAGCATCTGATGTAGAGCAAGCCATAGAGAGGGAGATACTTCCATACATAAGTTAGGATGCCATAGAGCGTAAGCTAGTCATTGACAGAATAGGTGAGATTTGATGCAGCATAGTTAAGGCATAAATACTGCACCATATAAAACCTTTATACCTTGATATTAGCCTGTATTTCATATTTTTGTAATTGTGTATTGTCATTAGGAAGCTGCCGTGGTGCAGCAGTTAGCATTGTCACCTCACATCAAGAGGTTCTAATGTTCAATTCTCGGCTGGAGTGCCTTCTGTGTGGAGTCTGCATGTCCTCCCCGTGGTTGAGTGATGTTAAAGACATGCAGATAGGTGCGAGCATGAATGGGCGTGCCTTCGTTGAAAGTTGGGCATTGGGCTGGCAACTCGGCACCATAAAAATCCACTGCCAGTCATGAGTGGAATGGAGTTCCGCTGTGGCAACCCCTAACTGGGAAAAGCTGAAAGTCTTTTGTATTGTCATTAGGAGCTTTTCTTCCTGAGGGTCCAATTGGAGAGATGACAAAATCAACAAGCAAAAGACAGTAGCACTGCTGGAAATGAATTCATCTTCAAGTCACAGTGAGCACCTTCATAAGGTGAGCCATGTATTTTACAAAATATCACCTAGACGACACTGATATATAGACTGTATTTTATATAGCATATATTATGGACAGAAGTCGGTTAAAAATAAAAAAGACAGCAGGGTGCACAGATCCCAGGATAAAAAAGTGTACAATACTGGTAGGCACACTGGTGCCAGGACTGGGAAAAATGACAATCTTGAATCCTCAAGACACGGAAACATTCCTTCAATGGGGTAGGATAGGCTCAGGGGGAGAATGCCCCCCCCCCCCCCCGTTGGAGAAGGAAGTAGTAGTCCACAAAAATCACACAAACTGATAGGCCAAGAAAGAACCATAAAGACAATAGTGTGGAGTATTAAGAATAAGAAAGAAATTATGTATTATTACTATTATGCAAGAAGCCCAGAATTTCCGAACAGAAGATATACAAAAAGAGAGAAATTAGAGGAAAGAAAAATACTTGCACAAGAAAAGCTGCCAAAAGCTTCAAATGCAAATTTGTGTTCAGTAATACAACACATTCATGAAAAACATTATATAGACCAAGAAACCTTGGCAATTTGGAAAAATAAGTGAGTAAGGAAGTATAAAAATATAAAGAACAAAATCTAGAGATTTTTGAAGGGTACAAAAAAGAAATATGGACATGAGAAAGAAAGAGAGATCTGATATGGTGCAATATTTATGCAGAGGAGAAAGTCAAATTAATCAGTACAAAGAAAGCATCCCCAAAGCTATTCAAAGAGAAATACAGGCAAAAGAACCTAGATATGGAAAATTTCACAACACAAAAAATAAGATCACAAAGGGGGAATGTCGAACAGAAGATTAGTAAAGTTGAAGTTAAAAAAATAGAAGCTGGATTTATGGAATACCCAAGAAATTAAGGATTTAGTGTAGGAAGTCTAACACAGTTTATGTGAAACATGATGGAACAATGAGTCCCCCAAGTAAGGAAAAACCTGTGAAGCAGGAGACATCTGAAGTAGAAATATGGTCATGAGAAAGAAAAGTAGATTTAATATGGTGCAATATTAATGCAAAGGAGAAACCAGAACTAATCAATACAAAAAGAGCAGCACCAAAGATATTTGAAGAGAAATGCAGGTAAAGGTATTCAGATATGGAAAAGTTTGCAATACAAAAAAATAAAAAAAACAAACAAGGAAAGTAGAAAGAGGATTAGTAATAGAGAAGCTAAGGAAACAGAAAACAAGGTTATGGATTACCTGCAAAGTGAAGGATTTAGAGTAGAAAATCTGAATCTGTTAACACCACAGTATAATACAATAATGAATCCCAAAATTGAGGAGAAACCAATGGAGCGGGAAACATCTGATCAGTTGCCATATGAAGATACTTTGGAGCCTTCACCAGGAAACCATTATAAAAGTTTAATTGGAGTTGCACAGCAAGGGAAGGAACAGAACACTGTGACAAAGTGATAGACCAGTGAGTTCCCATATGAAAGAACAATGGATGACACAGGATGAAACTGAAGAGAATATGGCATCAAGGAGATGCTCTGGAACTTTCTGTAGAATGCCCACAGGAAATGGAGAACAAAGAATTTGCCCTCAGTTTAGAAGAAAATTATTTAAGAGAAGAGATGCTTGATTCACTAGAGATGGATAGATAAATTAAGATCAATGAAAGAAATAGACTACAGAAAGTTAAAAAGACCCAAAATTTTAGAAGTTTGATAAAACAAATGAATACAGTAATCAGAACTCATGCAATATAACAGAAGTAAATAGGATATATTACTGTGCAGCTAAATTAATAATAGATAAAGTCTTAGTGTAAATGCACAGGGCAATAAGGCAAAGGAAGGGGAAGAATCAAATGCCATCATGGAAGTACTGAATAGAGAAAACTATAAAGCAATTAAAATAAGAAGTGTCACTGTTAGAAGACTACAGAACAGGGACCAGATCAACAAAAAAGATAGACATGATAAAAACAAAGTGCAATATCAGAATAGATCAGGATCTATTGTGCACAATTGCAAATAATAAACTAAAGATATCAGCACAGACAGAAAACCTTAGAAGACATGCATATAAATATAAAGGAAAAGTACAAAATAAGCAATTCATTCATGACCCAAAATGTTTTATAGAGAATTGAGGAAACAAGACAAAAGAAAAAGAAATACCACCAAAAAAGAAGAAACAGACACATTTTGGAAAAATATCTATGAAGATCCTGTGGAACATAACAAAGATGTTGAATTGATAGAAGAAGTGAAAGAAGGAATAAGAAGTTCAGATGTACAGGATATGAAATGGAATGAAGTAATGTAGAAACTGCAACAACATTAAGAAAAGCTTCTAACTGGAAAACTCCAGTCTCAGATGTAGTACCTAACTTCTGGCTAAAAGTATTAATATCTTTACATGAAGATTTAGCCATGACTAAGAACTATTTATATGTGCACCCCGAAGAGATGTCAACCTGATTAACAACAGGAAAAAGAATAGTTCTTAAGAGCGAGCCTGCAAGCTATCCTAAAAGCTATAGACCAATAACTTGCCTTCTGACAATGTATAAACTATGCACTGGAATTGATGCCAAGAGAGTCTATAGTCATTTAGAAGAAAATTCAGTCATGGCACTAGAACAAAAGGGTTACAAAAGAAAGTCATATGGAAAAAAGATAATTTGTTGTTAAATAAAGTTATAACAGAGAACTGTAAAAAGAGGAAGAATCTAAGTATGGCATGGATAGACTACAAAAAAATCATTTGACAGCATCCCACATCCATGGATAAAAGAGTGCTTACAAATGTGTACGATACAGCCTACACTGATCAATTACATTACAGACACCATCAAACAGTGGTAAACCACTTTGCAGTTATGCCATGATAAAGGACAAATTATTATTCCAGGGAAAAAAATTCAAAAGGGGATATTCCAGGGTGAATATCACTGCTGCTCTTTTGTCTTGCCCTTAACCTATTAAGCTATCTACTTAACAAATTAGGTCATGGCTACATTTTGGCTCCCAGAAAACAACAGAATGTAACGACTTCTCATCTTCTTTTTGTGGATAATTGAAAACTGTATAGTTCATCAGATGAGGAGGAACTGAAAGCACTACAAGTGGTCAAATTTTCTCAGATAATATAAGAATGTAATTTGGTCTTAATAAATGCACAAAAGGAACCTTTAAAGCAGGAACGCTGCAGCACCAAGAAAATCTAGGTCTGGGACAAGAATGTAATATAAAAGAACTTGAGGAAGAGGAAGTCAATAAATATTTGGTAATTGATAAAGAATCAACAATAAAACATGAACAAATGTGAATAAAACTCAGTAAAAATACTTTAGAAGACTAAAATTAATCCTGAAAACAGCTCTGGCATCGAGGAACAAAGTCCAAGCTGTAAACTAATTTGCTCTTCCTCTCCTAACTTACAGTTTTGGAGTGACTGACTGGCCCCAAAATGTATTAGATCAGTTGGACAGGAAAACAAGAAAAATGCTTCATGCTTATCAAATGATTTATAAAAATCAGTGTATACCAATATTATATATTTTAATTTATTTACTGGGAAAGTCCACCTTGGAAAGAAGCCAATTTTCAGTGGTGACCCAGGAGAAATGCTCCAGACACATGTCTTTGTATTGTGGGAGGAAACTGGAGCAAACCCACACGAATGCAGGGAGGACATGCAGACTCTGCACAGAAGGCACCCCAGCCAAGAATCAAACCAGAGAACCTTTTGCTGTGAGGTGACAACACAACCGCTGCACCACTGTGTTCCAAAGGAGATATAAGCATCCACAAAATTGATTGCATGTATACATACACAATCATAGGACTTCATATATATCTGCTAACCTCACAACATCCAAACATAGTGAAAGTTTTAAAACATGAGGAGAATAAGTCTAAGATGACTTCTCTGTTTAGTTTAGCAGAAGCATGTCCGTGTCAAGTGGGAATAGAAATCAAACCAGAAGTAGATAACTATCAGGCAGCAACTAAATGTGCCAAAAAACGAAAGAAAGAATATATAAGGTAAAGGACCAGATGAGAAGGCAGGAAATGCGGAAACTGCATAAATATAGTTGCAAGTACAGAAAACTCTTGGAACTACCTCATGTCGATCAGGACCAAATGCAGGAATGGTTAAGGAGAGGTGAATTTAAACCAGAAGATGAAAGGTTAATATTTGCTGCTCAGGATAGTGGACTATGTACACCTTGATTTACAAAGTCCATTGAACATGTGGGAGAAACAGATAAATGCAGATTTTGTAAAACAGAATTGGAAACAGTCACACATCTTGTTGCTGAATGTGATATACTAATGGCAGAAGGATTGTATGCCGAATAATAATGTGCCAAGACTGTTGCCTTGGGGATAATGCAAAGAAGCATTTGAAACATGATCCACAAAGCATTATAGAAAATTATGAAGTTTATATCACATGGGATCACTCATTACCAACAGTTCAAAAAATAAATGTGAGAAAATCAGATATAGTAGTCCATGAAAAGAAGACAAAAGTAGCATTGATCATTGAAATGCTACATCCAGTGACTATAGTGTCTTATGTACAGAGAGACACAAAGTTATAAAATACCAGGATTTACAGGCAAAAATAAAGGCAATGTGGAAGAAGGATCTCCAGACAGTTCCAATAGTAGTAGGAGAAATGGGTCTTATAAAAAATAATTTACAGTTGTACTTAGATAAGTCACCAATACATGTAACACCATATGAATTGCAAAAGGCGACATTACTGGGTACATTATGGGTGCTTTGAAGAGCACTTCTGGCTATTATCAAAGATTAAAACGATACTAATTTTATGAATTTTTATCATACTTTGACCTAGGAATGGGGTTCGTTCCTGTCATGGTATTAGAAACCTAAAAGACTTGGAGAAATTAAACCATGGACAGTTATGTTAGATGGGATAGTAAAGAAGAAGTTATGGAGGAGAAGGCTGATTGGGGGTTGTCTAGGAGAGGATATGCTTAGTTGGAAGTGTGACAGGAACAGAACTAGGAAGTGTTTAAGTGGTCCCTGAGATGATTACTGAAGGAGGCTGGGTTGTCTGATATTTTAACCAAAAAAGTAGTATTTTCACAAGTAAATACGAACCACTAGGAAAGAAGACCTCAGTGCCACCACATTTATTGAAGGTTAAGTGCTTTCATCTGCATAAGACCAGATCAGAACAAATTACATACAAACTCCCCTTAAATACACTCCTTAAAAACTCACTAATTAGTTACAATTAAAAACAATTAAAATATTTAAAGACGCAACCTTTTTAGGTTACATATAACAACCATATCTTTTCATTTTTAAAATACTAGAAATACTTGTGCATTCATTTAAACCTGGAAACTGTGTTGCATTTAAAATTACTTGCCAACATAATTCACTTTCTTCTAACTTTTCTGGAACAATAAGGCCCTGTGTATCAAAATGAATTTGTTGGATTACTAAAAAACAAAATTTGTGATCACAACATTTGTCAATATGCCTACTAAGTGCATTAGTTTTACCTTTTTTTGAAATATATATAATATGTTCATATATCTTGGATTTAAATGTTCTAACAGTTTTTCCTACATAAAATGCAGGACAATCCAGGCAATTCGCCAAGTAGACAATATTACTGGACAAACAGTCAAAATGTGAATGTATATATAATTTTTTACCATTTAACTCAAATACACGCCCTGTTTCCATTATATAAGCACACTGATTACATCTTCCGCACTTAAAGTTTCCAATTTTTCTGTTTGAATGTTTTACAACTACCTCTTTCAAACAAATATTTAAAATTTAAATCTCTTCTGAACACACCTTTAGAGGTAATACCAAATAAATCCACTAAGTGTTGATCGGACATTAATAAAGCCCAATTTTTCTTTATGATCCCACAAATTTCTTCACTATCTTTGTTGTATGTGCTAATAAAAGAAAATCACCCATTGGTTAACATACTATTAATGTTCCTGTTTTGATTTTCTAAAACCAGAACAGGTGGATTGTTCGAATTTAATATAGGTGAATATATGTTCCTGTTTCTCTTATCCATAATTTCTTCACACAAATTTTTCAATAAATGTTCATGATAACCCCTAACTGTAAACATGTTCAAAATAAAATTTACTTCATGCTCAAAGTCTGCCTTCCTTGTGACCATTCTAGCTGTCCTCACCAGTTGACCCTTCACTACAGCTTTTTTTCTGGTGAAAAGGATGGCAGCTAGAATAGTCCAAATATGCATTTGAAAAGGTAGAGTTTCTGAATATTTTGGAATATAAATAACCATGATCCTGATCCAATGTAACTTCAACATCCAAATAAACAATCCTATTTCTATTGTATTCATAAGTAAATTGCAAAAAAATCAACTGAACTGTTAATGAATTCAAAGAACTCATTTAAATCACATAAAGAACCCCTCCAAACAAAAAAGACATTGTCTAAAAAAAGTGTATAGTTAGAAATATATACTTTGAATTTGCTTGTGAACAATGTATTACATTCCCAGAAGGACATCACAAGATTGGCAAATGTGGGGGCACATGCTGCCCCCATAGCAACACCTACCAACTGTCTAAAAAAATTGCCCTTCAAAAAAATATAATTGTTGTTTAATACTACTTCCATTAAGGTGATAAGGGTATGAATCCTGTGTCCTTCTAATTGTTTTGATAATACCAATTGGGTTTCTAGCCACTCCAAACCTATTTTGTGAGGTATTACACTGAATAAATTATATACATCCATTGTAACTAAATAAAATTCCCCTGTAGTGTCTACTTTGTTTAAACCAAGCAAAAAATGCCATGAATCTTTACAAATATAATCAAATGTCTGTAGAGCCTTTTTAAACTGTTCATCTAAAAAATGTGCTATAAAATAGGTTTTAGATCTTTTTGAATCCACTATAGGCCACAAAGGTGGATTAACCAGGGTTTTATGGATTTTGGAGATGCCAAATATACTTCCAACTACAGGATGTTCATTCTTCATATGCTCATCCAAGGTAATGTTCCCTTGTAATATCATGTCTTCCAACAATAAATGTATTTTATACCAAGCAACATAAATTTCGTTGCGTGAAATTTCTTCATAACTGCCGTCAGAAAGTATATTATTCATGGCCCCTACATAATCTACTATAGCCATAATAACTAAACCATTGCCTTTGTCAGGCTTCATAAAACACAAATTCCTATAGTGCATGATGTCATACAGCAGGTTGTTCTCTTCCTTTTCCAAATTGTAAAACCCTTGTTTTTCTTTTCTTTTCTTTTTCTTTTTATTAAAAACTTGTCTAAAATCTAATTCACAGATCTTTTCAAAGGCTACTAATTTGTTATTAAGGGGTGGGTTAAATGTACTTGCCCTTTTGCAACCATCTCCCCATGTTCGTAATCACTAATTCTGTTACTAAAATACATGCCTAAATTCAATTTACGTAAAAATATTTTAAAATCAATAACCACATCTGCAATGTTAGCATCTCTGCAAGGCACAAAGGTAAACCCCTTAGACAATAGGTTTGCGTGAACAGTTTCCAAATGTTTGCTAGAATAATTAAACAACTTGAAATCACCCACTGCATTAGTAATCACAACAGGTGTCATAACTCCTTGTTTTGAATTTAATTCCGTAAACATATCCACACTAAATTGTTCTCCCATTGAATTGCTAAATAAGTTAAAATCAAGTGGGGGGAAAAAAGGTGCATGTTCGTTAGAAGAAACAACATTGTCCACAATATTAAAACTGTTCATGTAGTCAGTCAATTAAACATTACATGCAACACTGTCTGCTTCTATATCAACGTATTTAACTAAATCCAATTCCAAAGGCAAAAAATGCACAGTAAGTAAAGATTGGTCAAAACTGCATAATGTGCTATACAAACTGTTGTTGATACTAGATTCTCTTAATTGAAGAGCAGAAGAATCAAACCTCAACATATTCGCAACGTTAGGTAAAATTTCCTCATTTGCACTGTCACTCTCAAAAGATAGTTTGGTAGATGAATAAACTGTCTCTAGGCAGTCTTGAATACAGCTACATGTAAAGTTAATGTTACCTAAACTTCTTTCACTCACCACCTCCTGTAACCGTTGGACTCATTGTTCCCCCTCTTGGGTCTTGCTCCCTGGTTTTGATAATCTCTGGGGGAATACGTGTCCTGGTAACCCTTGTTTCTCAAATGCTGGAAGGAAAAATGGTCTTGTTGTTGTCGATCTTGCAACCGTTGAGAACACCGTAACTCAGGAACGTCAGAGGAGGGCTCCTTTTGAAACCTTCTTTCCTGAGAGTTGTCTGCCCCTCGTATATACGCATGCTGGTTGGTTGATGCTTGTTGATTGCTTACCGAAATAGTTAGCTTGGGGAACGCCCTCCATTTTTGATATTCATCCAAATCTCTCCTCAGTTTATTACATTTACGATTGAAAATGTCTGCACAAATGTTATCCACACGAACAAAAATGTTGTCAAAAGAAGTCTTAACTTGTGAAAATAATAAGTCAGAGGTAATACAGCCAATGTGCTCATCTAATACAACTGTCAATTCTTCTATTTTCCTGTTGTACTTTAACATCAGTTTTAAAGCATCCAACCCCGCTGAGTTAAACACATCTTCCAGTTCTTTCAAAAACTCACTATTGTTAATAGCTCCATTGGGCACCCCTTAAACCTCTAGAGACTTGCTGCAATTCAATGTTTCTCTCTAGATAACTGTTTTCCAATTGCAGTTTTTTGTATTGTAACAGGGAGTCTTCAAATAATTTTAGTTTTACCGCAAGAGTAGGAGAATTAAGCATGGGCTGTCTATTGGCCCCTGTATTAACATCAAATTCAAAAGTATTCTTTTTCCATCAATTAATACCTGTGCTCAGTTTGACATGAGAAACATTCCCACTGGATGGTGTAGGTTGGGTCAGGGGTATACGCAAACTACCGTACAATTGTATAGATGCATCCATAATTTTCTGCATTTGTGCTCACAAGCTGAGAACTCACTTGTTGCAATTGATTAGATAGTTCTACACCACTGTTCTTCTCCACTTGACTCTGGTTGCCACCAGAAGGCCCTCCACTCCCAGAGGCTCCTTTAGACATAATAACCAAAAGAGTAGTATTTTCACAAGTAAATACGAACCACTAGGAAAGAAGACCTCAGTGCCACCAAGTTTATTGAAGGTTAAGCGCTTTCATCTGCATAAGACCAGACTTCATCAGAACAAATTACATACAAACATACTCCCCTTAAATACACTCCTTAAAAACTCACTAATTAGTTACCAACAGTTCAAAAAATAGATGTGAGAAAATCAGATATAGTAGTCCATGAAAAGAAGACAAAAGTAGCATTGATCATTAAAATGCTACATCCAGTGACTATAGTGTCTTATGTACAGAGAGACACAAAATTATAAAATACCAGGATTTACAGGCAAAAATAAAGGCAATGTGGAAGAAGGATCTACAGACAGTTCCAATAGTAGTAGGAGAAACGGGTCTTATAAAAAAGAATTTACAATTGTATTTAGATAAGTCACCGATACATGTAACACCATATGAATTTCAGAAGGAGACATTGCTGGGTACATTATGGGTACTTTGAAGAGCACTTCTGGCTATTATCAAAGATTAAAATGATACTAATTTCATGAATTTTTATCATACTTTGACCTAGGAATGGGGCCCATTCCTGTCATGGTATTAGAAACCCAAAAGACTTGGAGAAATTAAACCATGGACAGTTATGTTAGATGGGATAGTAAAGAAGAAGTTATGGAGGAGAAGGCTGATTGGGGCTGTCTAGAAGAGGATATGCTTAGTTGGAAGTGTGACAGGAACAGAACTAGGAAGTGTTTAGGTGGTCCCTGAGATGATTACTGAAGGAGGTTGGGTTGTCTGACATTTTGATTTTCAGAAGAATAGAGTTGAAATATAGGGTGTCACTAGTTGAGTTTGAGGATTTTTGTGATACAGATGAGGGCTTTACCCCTGGAGTGTAAATCTTTGTTTAGTTTGTATTTTTGTAGGAGGAGGTGGAAGTATAGAGAGTTGTCTGGCATACTTAAAGTATAGGTGATAGACAGTTGAGTGAAGTGAAGGTCATGAGAGAGCTCAAGGCATTTTAGCTGTTTTGGGTACTATGCAGCAGTGAGAATAAGAGGGAATGTTAACTGCAAACATAGCTATTTTATTATAGCAAACTTCAAGTTTTGTTTTTGTGTTACATTGAACTTAGCGAGTGTGGGGGAAGCATATTGGGAGTGTTGGGAGGGGGTATGCAGTTGTTATGGATTTCCGAGCCTTATAACAAAGATATGGTGCTGATCAGTGCAGGGATCCAAGCTTCTGATTTTATTTTTTTATGGTTTGAGTAATATGGTGGTCATATTTAAGACTGTCATCAATTATTACTCCTAGTAGCTTGGTGTGAGGTACTATTTCAAGCACTATATTATTTTTGAGGTAATATTAAAATAGTTTTTTTTTTTTATTTTTAAAGCAGTGAGATGATTTGGGGCAAATAACATTAGCTTGGTTCTTTTGGTTTTAAGAAAAGGTTATATTTTTGTAACCAAATTTATATGGGCGAAAAGGATTCTTATGCTTGTTTGAGTAAGGTATCTATATCTGGTGCTGAGCAAACTAGGGTGGAGTTTGTATACTGAACTAGTTTTGCTTGTATGGTGGCTGTATAGATTTGGTGGTAAAAATAATTAATAAAAATGGGCCTAAGATAGATCACTGTGGCACTCCCACAGGTCTAGGACTCTTCACTGAAAACACATTTCACTGAAAGTCAAATGACTGTGCACAAATCACTGAAAGCTCAATTCACTGAAAACACAATTCACTGAAACACATTTTACTGAAAGTTATATATGGCCTTTTCCCCACTGTAGTGCGACCCTGGAGTTAGTATATATAGTAAGGGGGCACTGTCCCCCACATCGGGGGGTGTGGAGTGCATAGCCCCCTACATAGTTTGGATATATATTAAGTTCAGAAAAGAGTAATTTATTGGAATTACAACTATCCATGTATATACGCTACACCCCCCACACACACCTCTTACTATATATACTAACTCCAGAGTCGCACTACAGTCGGGAAAAGGCCATATATAACTTTCAGTGAAATGTGTTTCAGTAAATTGTATTTTCAGTGAATTGAGCTTTCAGTGAATAGTCGTAGACCCACTCCCACAAATACAGAAAGAAATGTAGCGAAGTCACACATTTTACAGCTTAACTGTGAATGCAGGATAGGTTAGAGTGGGAGAGACAACAGGAGGAAAGTTCTGTTAATAAATATTTATGGGAAATAGTATCAAGGGCCGTTAATAGGTCCAGGAAGATGGAACAGACTGTATTTCCTTTGCTCCTCTCTTTATTTAGTAGTTAATAAAAACTATGTAGGGCCGCAGTGGTACTGTGATCTGGGCGGACTCCATGCTGAGTACTACATCTGAGGTTGTTGGTAAGTTGGGAGTGGATGTTTTTTTTCTAGAATATTAGAAAATGGAGACATAATTGCTCTTGGGTGATAGTTGGAGAAGTCTGTGGATGTTCTACATTTATGCAGTAATGTTATAAAAGATTTCTCTCATAATGTAGGGATTTTACATTCATTAATGGACCTGTTTATTCAGATGCAGATAAGATAAGCAAGTACATCTGTAGCACTTTTTAAGTGCTCAGGAGGCAGATTATGGGTAGCAGTCGTTGTTGCTGATTTGAGTTTTTGTAAGTGTTTTGTGATAAGGGAGGTAGGGACAAATAGGAGATTAAATGATGAATTGGTGCTAGGAGCTTCCTATGGAATTGAGAGGATTGATGGGGGGGATTTTCTTTTAGACAGGTGAGGACAATTTGGATGAAGTGTGTATTGAACTGGTTAGCTATAGATTCTGAGCTATTAGTGGTAGTTGCTGTAACACAGTGACCTGGGTTCAATAGTTTATTCATAGATTTCCTGAAAAGTTTTGGATTATTTTTGTTGTTTTGCCTAAAGATTAATGTAGCAAGTTTTTTTTGTCAGATTTCATTTGTTGTTTTGTTGGTTATTTCTTTGTTACCTAAAGTTGAGATAGGGATTTTTTGCTTGTTTGTTTTTTGTTTTGTTTTATTTTGTGCCATGTGGCCCAAGCTTGCTCTCTTTTTCCCATGAGTGTTTTTGTACATTTGGTTAGCTAGCCAGCTGTGTTAGATTCTGTTTGTTTTGGTCTTAAAGGATCTTGGTGTTTAAGTACGTCAGATACTGTGTTATTAAATTTTACTGCAAAATCGAGGGGCATATATTTTAAAGGCCTCTAGCTGCATTGGAGACAACTTATGACATTCGTTTTATTGAAGTTAGTGAGGTTATGTACTTGTTTAATTATTACCTTTTTGTTTATATTATCAATGATTCTGAGGTCAAAGGTGGGGAGGTGGTCACTAATTGTATCTGTTAGACAGCCTGATTAGGTTAAACAGTTTGGTTTGTTGGTAGGGATCAAATCAAGAGTAGATTCTCTGTCAATGGGCTTGTTTACTGTGGTTAGTTCTTTGATAATCTGAAAGAAGCCATAGAAGTTTATGGGTGGGGTTGATGTACTGGAATTGTAATGTGTCCAGTCTATGCTGAGGTCACCCATTATTATTGTTTCAGTTCTAATGTAATTAGTTAGCCAACATAAATATGCTTTCTGCTGTAGTGATATTATCACCTGGGTATATAGAAAGCTGTGGCACACACCTGGAGGTATATAGAAAGCTGTGACACATATATTTGTGTGCTTATTTAGGCTGAGGTTAGCTATTAGCAGTTCTGTGTTTTTGAATTTGGGAATGATCTGTTTAAACAGGAATAGTTCTAGTATATTTTTATGGATGATGGTTATGCCTCCGGCTTTTTTATTTATTTTTTTCTGTCTTGCCTAAGTATTTGATATCCTGGCAGAAATATTTGGTTGTAAGGAATGTGTTCTTTTAACCAAGTTTCTATGACTATAAGGAAGTCAGGAGAGTGTTGTGCAAGAAAGATATGGTTAACATGCAGTTTATGTGTTATGCTTTTTCCATTAATGTTAATAATCAGCAGACTAGACTGTGTATTTATTTTTGGTGAATATGGAGGAATATTAATGTTTATGGGGTGGGAAAAGAATAATATTGGGTGATTGGTCCAGGGTTTTTGTGTATATCTTCATGAAATTTTATTGGAGGCATTATATAGATAGTAAGGAGTCCATTTCATCTTGTATTTTATTTTAGGATGCACAACATGGGTTGCATGGCTTAGTTACAGTTGTTTATAGAAAAACAAAGAATGAAATTGATGTGAAAAGGTTTTTGAGAGGTCAAATTGTAGTTTGCTGAGGATCGATGCATATGCGGTACAATTGGGGTTTGTGGGTGATGAGTGGACTTGAAAGTTAGTGGAGTGTAAGAATATAAGTTTAGTCAGTGTTAGAAGTAAAAGTAGTAGATGTATGTTTATCACAAGAGCAATTTTAATGCTATTAGTGATATTTTTCTTGAAAATTGTGACAAATGAATAGTTACAGAAGGACAGATATACATCTTGGAAGGATGTATGGAGTAGTGTGGGTGGAATGTTGGTGGTGGTAGATGTTGTAATACAGATATAAGGGTAGAGGAGGAGGTGGGTGGGAATTAGTTGTTGGGCAGTGGAATGAGCCACAGCACAGCAAAGGCAGAAGGAAAGGGTTATGCCACTGCGGTTATTGTGCATCTATAAAATCAATCAGTTTAACAGGGAAATTAAGGTATGTTTCCTCTACATAGTAAACAGTACAATGACTGAGAATTTAGGTTATGGGTCAGTTTCTATGCAGGTATTGCCAGGTGATTTGTTTGAAAAATTACTTACAGGGCCTGGGGTAGGTTTTCACTACAAAATACACAGCTACCATTCCTTATCTTCCAGCATAACAGACAGGAAATCTGTTAACCTGGGTTTCTTTCTTTTTTGAAAAAACATGCAACTATTTTATAAAGAAATACAAGTTACTAAGACAAAAATTCTTCTATAACTGTGAACAACCTACACATACTGCCGGACAAGTGCTGGTTGAGACCTCTATGTGTAGTTTTCGTTTACACATTAAGTAAAGGTGTCTACATAGGGAGCTCTGCACTGGTGAGGTATTGCAGTTTGCTGGGCAAAACTTTTAAAACTGATTTCAGTTTTAGCTACCTGGAAAGGGGAATGGCAGAAGAGAGGATGGTGTTAGAACAAGGGTAGAGAGAGCAAATTAATAGACAAGATATAGAGAAATCTGAAGAGATAAGAGTTTAAGATAGAATGGTCTACTATTTTATACTTAATATTTAGACCACTGTAAAGCTTGATAAACAACATAACTTTGTAACAGCATATTCAATGTTACATTGTATTGTGAGTAAAAAAATAACAGTTTCAATTTGCCCTGGTTATCATGCAGTAGAAGGCTTACAATAATGGGCACAAAGCTCATAGTATACATTGTAACAATGCATTGTTTTCAGAATTGCTTTCTTTGTTCCCTTGATATACCACACAATATAATGCTAACAGCACAGCCAGTAAAATTACACTTCACACAGGTTTCAGTGCTGCATTACATAGCATTACTTACGCAGTTGTTTCCAATTTATACTTAAAATTTATCATAGGATTATCTAGCTTTATAAAAAGTGAAGAAAACACAGTAACAAGCTTAGCAACACAGTAGTGAGCTTAACAAAAGCAACGATTATCAACTCAACTCAATAGTAGAATATAAGGCTTCTAATACTGCAACATACAAACATTGGCTTTTGCTATGTGCAAATGTTGAAGTTAAATGTATGCAGTTAGGTTTGAATACAGTAACTTAACTGTTGTATGCAGAACATTTATCGAACAAGACTATATTTTAATTGCCTGCCTACTGTTATAGGATGTTGTACACTACGTGGGCCTTCCCTTTTAGTGTACTTGTTTTTCATTCATCTTAGATTATGATAGTGATATTGTTTATATGCTTCACAATGGCTGAGCCACAAGGTTTCAATTTCTAAGTATGCACTTTCCAATGCTTTAGCAGAGCTCAGCAGGATGGGGGAATGCAGCAATGACACCTTTCTGTCTACAAACTACATTTAAAAATGTTGCCATTGCAGTTTCACATTTACAAAGGAGAAGTGGATAACTACATAGCAGCACAATAGTTATTGCACTATCAGAAATAATAATCCACTGCAGTTATTTTGCATCTACAAACCAATCAGTTTAGCAAATAAACTAGGGTATGTTTTTAGAATATGGTAACAGTACAGTGACTGAGAATTTGGGGTTATGGGTTAGTTTCTGTATAGGTACTGCCAGATGTTTTGTTAGAAAAATTACTTTGTGGTCCTGGAGAAGGTTTTCATTACAAAATACACAGCTAACATTCTTTTTTTGTCCAGCTGAACATTTATATATGTTGACTTTTTTTTTCTTAAAAAAAAAAGATAACTACTTTATAAATGAAATACAAGTTACTAAAGACAAAGATTTTTCTAAAACTGTGAACCTACAGATTGTGCTGGATAGAGGCTGGTAGGGAGCCCTACATGTACATACTGGAAAGCAAAGATTTCTGCAGAGGAAGCACCAAGTTGGTGGGGTGATGCAGTTTGTTGAGCAATTTTGAAACTGTTTGAAATTGTTTTCAGCTTTAGCTACAGACAGAGCCAGATAGATGCTGGTAGAGAGTCCCATGTGTAGTTTTAGTGTAACACTTGAAAGTAGCATTTTTTTTACAGAGTAAGCATTGCATTGGTAAGGTGATGCAGTTTGTTGGGCATCTTTGAAAGTGTTCTCAGCTTCAGCTACAGACAGTGATGGATACATGCTAGTAGAGAGTCCCATGTACAGTTTTTTTTTTTTTACACACCGGAAACTAGAGGATTCTGCAGAGGAAGTACCATGTTGGCAATGTGGTGTAGTTTGTTGGGCACTTTTTAAACTGTTTTCAGCTTTAGCTACCAATGCTTTAGCAGAGCTCAGCTGGAAGACGGAATGCTGTGCTGATGTCCTACTATGCATTTTACAAACTAATCTACCTGGAGACAGCTGAGTCCATAGGATATCCAGAGAGAGGAGTATGGGACTGATGTTAAAGGGTAAAGAGATGCCCTAAGGAATACTGAGGGATTAGTTTATATTGATAACCAAATAATACCTTTGTTCTTTGAGGCAACAGAAGACATTTTTTTTATTTTTGATTCAGTAACATTTAGTAGTAACAAGAATCTTTAAAAATAGGAAAACTGGCCTCAAAGTACTACTTGATGATACACTCACACAACATGGGAAATTTACTGTGAACAGTATATTATGTGTGTGTAATAATTGAATTGAAATAAGCATTTTTTCTTTATCTTCATTGTGTCTCTTGTCTTGAAAAGGGTTGCCAGTGAAATAATAAAGAAAGACAATTAAATAACATATTATCTGTTTAGCAGTGCTACAGTGTAGTACAAGAGATAAATCTATAAGAATTATGTCATTAAGTTTATATAAACCTGTAGTAACTCAGCTTTCACCAACATGGTGTGTGGCTTTATCCTTAAGCATATGTATGTGCTGACTGTTTTAACATTTATGATCTCAGATGCATTGTACTGTGCAGTTCCATATTTATTTGTTTGTTTGTTAACTATGAAGATCCAGTTTGGATGGACCCATCTTCTTTGAAGTAAAAGCTGCACCATAACTTAAAACATTGCAAAGATTACAGCAAAAAAAGTAATTGTATTTATTGATTAATTATGAAAATTACAATACCTATTATAATGAATATAGCAAATGGAACATATTGCTTATGCACAGAAATCAGCAAAAATATAAGCTTGTTATGCATCTTTACCCTAATTATTTATCCCACTTCCAATACAAGTTATGTGACAACAGAGGACCAGATAACCTATTGTGCACATATGAAAATTACAAGGCAAAGTTGTCATGATAAATGTTATTTTTATTATTTACATCAGGGAGTATCACTAGAAACATAAAGTGGCATATCCATTGGTTCATCATTTCAAAGATACTTGCTAGACTATTTATCTGTGAAAATCTTAAGAAACCTAGCCTTACATTCCCGTGTTTTTCCCTTATATTTTGCATGCAAAGAATCCAGAGATGGGATAAACAATGATATATTAGGACATTTACATGTTTTCCCTATCAGTGATGGACATGGTGCTAGTCCTTTCCATTCTGCCATGCACTGGTGCTTCAGTATCACTTTCTCTGCACTGTAGTTTATATTCTGATGATCTTGTAAAGCAGTATGTGCTAAGCTATACTACAGGCTATGTTTATCCAGTCTGTGTTATTTGTTTTAATAGCCTGCCATTCTTTAAAATATGGCAGCTAGAGAGCAAATACATAATATGAAGTTTTTGTTTAATCTATAATTCAAGAGCTACATTTGTTTATTGTAACATTCGCTCAGGAATCCTCAGTTTGATTATTTGGCAGACTTATCCTAAAATTGTGTGCAATTGTTCAACTTGTTGTGGCAGTTTAATGTGTGCCTATTTTAATGATACACAGATGGAGTAGATGGACTGGTGATGTTTACTGTTAGCTAACTGTAGAAATCCCTAATATAAATTTCTCTAACCAAAATATGATCTTTATAAGTAAGAGTCTTGTCTTATCTTGGAGAAGGACATACTACATTTCCATGTAAAAATTGGTAGGTTTAGACAAGGAGGAGGAATGAAATAATAGGCAAAAGCTGGCAAAAGCCAAAGGGGAAGAAATAGCAGATACCTGCAAAAAGAATAAAATCATTACCCAAGAGAAAAATTTAAACAACAGGAAAAAGGAATGACAGATAGAAAGGAAAGAAAGAAAGAAAGAAAGAAAGAAAGAAAGAAAGAAAGAAAGAAAGAAAGGAAGACATGTTTCTGAGTAGGGTTATCCATTCTATTCAGCATTTCCACTAAGTGGGAATCATTAACAATCCATAGTAGCACAGACGCAGTCTTCACAACATGGATCAGTAGCAGTATGACTGTTACCTGTAGCAGAGGTGCATATATTATCATAAGTTACTGGTCATATACTGGAAGCTTTATCTACATAGAGCAAATATCACTGATGGCTAGAGGGCTAAAGGCCTGACTAATAGTCAGGTGACCTGGCTCAGTTAGTGACTCTTGCATCTGAGGAACTGGCAAGGGGAAGGTAGGCATGCCGATCCTGGAGGGGGGGGGAGTCCATCTGTAAATACCTCACTGTTCAGGAGATGCATAAAAGGCTTTGGCCAAAGGGCAACAGAGACATTTGCCAATCCTCCATATAGCTGAGGCGATATGTTAGCATACCTCATTGCAGGAGTGGCCTAGGATGCATCATAAACCCACAGCCAGACCCACACATAGACAGATAAGCGCACAAAGACACACATACACACTCACACACACACACACACACACACACACACACACACACACACACACACACACACACACACACGCACACATGCACACATACATACACACACACATGCACACACACACACACACACAGACACACACACACACACGCACACACGCACGCACACACACACACACACACACACACACACACACACACACACACACACACACACACACACACACAAACATACAGTACATATACATTTATCCTTCACTGCACTACATACATGAATGATTGGAAAGCAGAGCACGACAAATCCGCATCACTTCACCTTGCTTGGATTCTTCATTTGGAATGCACTGATCCAAGCAGCAAACTTGATACATACACTCAGGCATTTTGTGCACTGGCTCTTGTATCATATGGGCATCTATGAATCATCACATGACACAAAAATCCTTACACACCAAGCCGCCAGAATGACCAATGGTCTAGTTAGCACAGGCCATGCTCACAGACTGCTGCATTTACTTGTGGCTCTGAAAACTCCTGCTTCTCAGTACAGCAGAGCTGATTTGTTGAACAACAGTGTCTATGAATCAGGGCCTCCTTGTGTATAACACACAGACTATCAGCTTAATACATATTGTGAAACTTAAACGCTTATGATGATCTTTTCTTGCAGCATTCTGGTACTGGAATTATTTTCAAAATTATTTGTTTACTGTATTAGTGAGGTATGATTCTTTATGCAGTAACAGAATCCAAATGAGTGATTTAATTATTAAGTGCATACACAAAGAGATTTATAATGTATATTTATGCAATTAATCCAACGTGATAATCTCTTTTGAAATTCAGTAGGTATAAAGTCAGCTATTTTATGTAAATTGACAGGAAATGTGTTCTTTCATTTGAAATTCCTTGACCTGACACACATGCTTTCCATGCTTTAACACTTGGTTTTGCCTTAACTTTGACTGCTGTTGATGCCATATTAGTGGCTATTACAGGCAGCTGCAATCAGATTCTTATCATGACAGTGATTCCCTGTTCAATGGCAGTGAAAAAAACTCTTCATTTAAATATTGAAATGTGCTATTTAATGTTAGAAAGTGGCTATCCTGTCAGTGGTCTTGTCCTGCCTAATTATGTTTAATTCGACTCTCATCAAACCAGTCATTGAATACAACACATCTTTTGTTATGTACCTGACCAGGCACTCGAAACAGCTTTAGACATTACAAAGGTCCCTCTCAAAAAGAATACAAGGAGTAAACAGCAAGTCCTGTGCGGATTTTCTAAAAGCTCCACCCCTGTACTCAGTCTCCTACAGACTGCTGCATGGCAATCTACAAGGCATCCTCTGACCCCACACTGATAGATTTTTGTGCATACCCACAAAACAAACAGCATCAGAAATACCAGAAACTAAACCTACTCCGTTATATAAACAGGGCATGATTGAGGGACAGGTATGCATCTCAATGATTATCCCTTCTCTGGAACAGGCATACCATCTATGTGAAACAAAGTTCATCCATAACACAAATCTAACGTAAGTCAGACCAAATTGGGAATATGCAAATGTACCCCTGGTTTGGCACCTATCTCGCTAATGGGCAGGGGCAGCTTGTGAATGCTTGATGTGTGCAAGCCTATATTGTAACCACAAAATTCCTTCAGGTACTGATATTTCAGCAATATTTGATAAATTTGGGGTAAGCTTGGCTAGGATTAAAATGGCTCTTAGGCCAATAGCCTAGAAACCACCTTTGATCCAATGAACCTATGAACAAGGTCATATAAGCACATTGTCCAGAAAATGTAAAGCACCTCTTAAGTGCTGCAGTATGTAAATATTTATAAACATTAGATTTTGTCTTCTATTTCCTTTTAATTTAATACTGATAATAATTCTGTTATTTTGCATTATTAAAAACAATAATGCATAATTTTAGAATAAGGCAAACATCTTACTAAAAAGTGTGTAAAGTTTCTGTCAGTGCATAAACATGCTATGGAGCATTATAATGTACAAACCATATCTCTCAACTGCTCAGATTTTTGCAGAATGTCCAGATCTTTGCCTCGTGTGTTTTGATCTGCTCATCATAAAATTTTTGACTTTCCATCAAATCATTGAGGATTAAAGTAAAAAAATAACGAAAAACATTTGACTTTCAGATTTCATACCTTTCAGAAAATTCATGCTGATGCAACACTTGTTATTCTAGCAACTTCTTACGTTTATAAGGGGAGTAGTTAAAAATGTCCTTATTTTGGGGTCTTTGTCTACCCATTATTCACAGCTTGGTGCAGATTTCTTGCTCTAAGAATTTGAGAGCTATTTGCTTTACCCAGTATTACAAGTTAGCAATTGTAGGATGTATAAACAAATGAAGATATTCTGCTTGCTACTTTGTGACAACATTTTGTTGCCCTGTTCTTCACAATATGAGTAGAGGGCCATTTACATCTCCTGTTGAAAAACACTTTGTTCCAAATCATAATAAACAAGCATTATCAGGCAGTTATGTAGACATCTACAAATACGGTATGAATGTTTTGGCCTAATTCTGAACTTCGTTAATGCATGTCATAGTCACAATTGCTACTCACGTTATCATGTGTTATTTTTGTTCTGGAAGAAAACTGTAAGACTGTAAAGAGTCAGTGAACTATTCCATAACTTAGACTGATAAGGATTGTCATCTTTACTCATACAGACAACAGAAACATTAATTTCCTATGTCTCACATTGCCATATCTAGTAATAACACTGAAAACAAAAATGATAAGAATGTAAACAATAAATCCTAACAGCATGTAGGATTTGATTACGAAAGGTATATGGCCTGTAGGAAATGAAGTGGTGTTGTCTTTGATAATCATCTTGTCATGAAGTCTATGCTAAAAGATTAATGTGAAGAAAAACAATTATTTGTATTATCACTGTAGAGGTCTCAAAAGTAGGCTGGGATAAACGAGTCAGATTTTCTAATCAACATATAGAGAGATGCTGTAACTGCAATGAATCACCATTCTATATGATTTTGTTCTGTTTGCAGTCCACTCAATTAAGCCTTACTGCTTTGACTCTACTATCATTACAGAATCTGCACCCAGTCATATCTCTTTACCTCATTCTACCTAATAGACTCCTTCTGCATTGTTTTTAGTCATTTTTAATTTAATTGCATTTTTTAAACTGTTTGGTCTAACATTGCTACATACTCAAGTGTGCTAGCTTGCACTGTATTTGAATTGTTTTGACTGCTGTTTTAGCTACTTTTCTGTATATATATATATATATATATATATATATATATATATATATATATATATATATATATATATATATAAAATACCTTTCCTGTAACTAGTGTAGTCCAGATTCAGATTTGCTGTATCCAGGACTGTATGTAAGCTTCTAAGCCCCCCAAGCTTTCTGTGTTGGAGGGAAGCCTTCTAGCTTATCAATGGGAGTGGTAAGCATTAGGTAATCTACCTACCACATAAGGAGTGGTTCTGGCCCAGAAATTGTAGTTATTGGCCGTTTGGGCAGTTTTTCCATCTCTCTCAACTTTCTGATTTAAAAGCCCACATTTGCACTTGTTTCCCCCTTTCCTGTAACTAGTTTAGTCCAGATACAGATTCTTACTTTTAGCACTTGAATTTGCTTATTCATGATCAGCACTTGTTCAGAACTTATAAGCACTAAATAACCTACTAATTACTACAGCACTCAACCTTTCTCATTACCTCAAGGAAAGCAGTTTTGGTACTTACTTTCCTCACTTGCTTAGAGAAAAACAGCTCTTGTACTCACTTTCCTCACTTATCTAGAGGAAAATATTTTTTTTATTCAGGCATGTCCAAGGGTCAGCTCCCACTGTTCTCTCCTGTCGATCTGATGAATCTGGACATCTTGGGGCAATGTAGAAATTGCCTCATGTACACAGACAACCCTCTCCTCCTACCACCCAACACTACAACCTGTGAGAGATGCACTTATCTAGCCAAACTGGAGGTAAAGTTCCATCCAATCAAGACTGAACTTGACAGTCAAGAGGAGAAGGTAAACACTTGCACTAGACCACACTCATCACATAGTCTCACTAAATCTGTACCAGCAAAATCCACACATGAAATACAAAAACATTTGCGGAGGCTCTCAATAATAATATGCTCAAGTAACAGAGACCTCCAAAGCAGAAATGCAAGCAACCTCCACCCCCCCAACAGAACTCAAATGACACATAGCCCGCAGACTCAGTGTGCCACTCAACCACAGCCAATAAGGCAAAACAACGTACCCAACACACTAGTCATAGGCAGGCACACTGATGTCCCACTCACCAGGCTAAACAAGGAGAATGTTACTGTCAGCTGCCTGTCGGGTGCCAGGATACGCCACATAACCCACACACTCAGGTCACTCCACAACAAGTACAAATATGACTCTGTCATTGTCCATGTTGGTGTGAATGACCTGAGACGTACCTCCCTGGACTACATGAAAAGAGACATGGAAGAGCTCTCCGATCTTGTAGCCCAGGCAGGTATGACCCTAGCCCTGAGTAGCATTCTGCCATCACCCAGAATGATGCTGCAGTACAAGGACAAAATGATTGACTTCAACAATTGGCTAAGCTTCTGGTGCCATTCTAAAGGGATCCAGTATCTGTCTGCCTGGGATGACATGGTCGACAGACCACAATGCTTTGCCAGAAATGGCCTGCACCTGTCACCCCTGGGATTCTGGATATTGGCTAAGGTTCTTGACAGCCCTATAGTGCCTTTTTTAGGCAAGGTTCAAATGACAAATTCACCACTGTAACAGGAACAGGCAAGCAAAAACTGAGGGTGATGCTACTCAATGCCAGAAGTCTAAATCTCAAAATGCACTCACTCGAGGCACTCCTTAAAATAGAGAACGTTGATATCTGTGCAGAGACTGAGACCTAGTTCAAGGCTCCAGAGAGCACCCCTGCACTACCAGGCTATAACTCATACCACACTTTTCAGCCATGTAACCTGGACCAGAACACCAAAGGTGGAGGTGTATCCATATTCATTAAGGATATCCACACCTCCAGGCTAGTTGCTCAGCATAATGCAGCCGAGGTTATCCAAGTGCAACTAACTCTGGGCAAAACTGCAATCCAAATTGTAGCTTGCTGCAGATCACCCACAATGCCCCAGGATTCCCACTCCTCTTTTCTTGATGTACTGGAAAATATTAGGGTTCAACCAAACACCCTAATAATGGGTGATTTCAACTACCCCACCATTAACTGGGAAAACTACTCATGTACCAACTCTTTCACTCAATGCTTTCTGGAATTCATAAACTCCAATGCCCTGGATCAACTTATCCACACCCCCACCAGGGGCAACAATATCCTAGATCTATTCATTACCAATATGAGTGACCGGTGTTCCACAACTGAATTCAATGCCTCATTGGTCCGATCCGACCATAAGCTAATTACCCTAGATATCCACATCCTGCCTCCACCCCCCATTAAGGAAACCATAATAAAAAAATTTCTCCAAAGCCAACTTCATGCTTCTTAAGACAGAAGTGGTGAACTTCAAGACACCCATGCAGCTGGACAATACAGTTACGACTACTGAATCCTACACAATTACACTTTATAAGCACTTACATTAGTGCATGGATCGTGCTATCCCAAACAGAACAAAGACGCTATCCTCCATAAAAAGGAAGCCAATCAGGTGGTCCCCTGCCATAAACAAACTGTACAACAGAAGGAAGAAACTCTTGCAAAACAGAGTAAAATCCCATGAGTGGAGGAGCTCCCTGGTCAGCCTCAGTAAGAAGCTGCGATCCCTGATAAAATCCTCCAAAGCTAGTTACAAAAACAAAATCGCCACTGATTCTAAAGACAACCACAAAGCATTCTATAGCTATGTCAAGAATCTGAATGGCAACACTCAGATCTGCTCTGAGTTACAGCACAATGGCACTAAATATACAGACCCAACTGATATTGTCAACATCCTGGTAGATAGGTTCAGTGCTAACTTTACCCCCCTCTCACCCCTTAAAGAGCCCATCTCTATACCAGAAGAATGCAAAGTTCCTGTAATCACGGCTGCACAGGTAAAAACCACACTCTCCAAAGCCAAGAACACAGCATCCATGGGACCAGACAACATCCCAGGCTGCGTTCTATATGAACAACAGAATGAACTGGCACCCCACCTAAGTACCATTTTCAATCATAGCCTCACCTCAGGCTTTGTGCCTGCTGAATGGTGCACAGCAATGGTTATCCCACTCCACAAGGGGGGAGCCACCATGGACCCTGGGAACTGCTGCCCCATTAGCCTGACGAGCCTGGTCTGCAAGGCCATGGAACGTATCATCATGGAACTTATAAACAAAGACATTGGTAATCTCCAAACTCTGGATCCCACCCAGTTTGGGTTTGTAAAAGGCAGATCACATCTCCTAAACCTGATAGACGTCTTTGAAGCAGTCACTAAAGCCGTAGACAAGGGTAAGGTGGTTCACACAGCCTATCTAGATCTTGCCAAGGCTTTTGACACCATCCCCCACTCTGGAATTATAGATAAACTCACTAAACTAGGTATAAATCCCTATGTCACAAGATGGGTTGCCAACTGGCTCACTGACAGAACTCACACTGTGAAAGTAGTAGACTCCAAATCCGACTTCAGACCTGTAACAAGTGGAGTGCCACAGGGTTCAGTCCTGGGTCCTCTCCTGTTTGGTATCTACTTCTCTGAAGTACAGGCTAAGACAGAAGGTCTTTGGCTAACAACGTTCACAGATGACTGCAAACTAGGAGCCATAATCGAAACTCCTAACGATGTGGACATCCTACAAAAGGGCCTCACTGAGACAGATGCCTGGTGTCAAAGCCATGGCCTCAAGCTCAATGCCAAAAAGTGCATTGTCATCCCCTTTGGTAAAACCTCTGTACCCATGAACTACAACATAGGCAGTAGTATACTTAACACCGAAAGTGTGATAAGAGACCTTGGGACACAGGTGGACAGTAGTCTCTCCTTTGATAATCACATTGCCACAGTAGTCAGGAAATCCTTCTACGTGGCACACCTCATCACAAAAGGTTTCTCAACCAGAAAAAAAGAGGTCATTTTTCCCCTCCACTCATCACTCATTAGACCCATTATAGAGTACAATGCCCCTTTTGGTATGTACCTCACAAGACATCTCCAACAACTGGAAAGGCCGCAGAAATACCTCACAAAGAGGATTACCGACCTCAAACAGATGCCCTACGCTGACAAAAAACTCCAGCTTTACTCCATCGCATATCACCTACTCAGAGGTGATCTCTGCCTAACATACAAAGCTATGTCAAACCCAGAGCTGTTGGACATGCTCCACTTAAAGAAATCCCAATCCCTCTGAGCTACACACTCTAGGGACCTAAACCTTGTCACCACAATAAACAGAACATGCCGGAGGGATAGATTCCTGTCCCAGAGACTTCCCAAACTCTAGAATAAACTACCTATCTATATCAAATAAAGCTCCTCATTATCACTCTTCAAGAAAAATCTTGATGATTGGATGGAAAATAGGAAATTCACTCTGGGGATCACCTCTGTGGCTCTGCTCGACCGTGGCACAGGAAAATAATTTTTTTTGGGTGGCAAAAGCCAGGGTACCGTTTGGGCTGGGCTTGTATAGGCCCCAGGGCCGATAGCCTAGTACCTACCTATGAACCTATGAACCTATTGTGAGTGTAGTCAGTTAAAACTGTTTGATAAAGATAAGCCCCAGGATTTAATAAAATCCATGTAGGCTCCATGTAGAGCCTACATGGAATGTATCCATGTGCACATCCACGGTTCCCCCTCTGCAGCACTCCATGCATATTAATGATGGTGTGCTGCCGAGGGAGAACATAAGAACAGGGTTATTGAATCAGCATAGTGATAAGTGTGCAGGCCACACGTGGTCGTGGATGGCCTGTACTGCTCCCGACTACTGTTAAAATGATGTGAATTTGGTTAAATGTGTAATATTTACTTTTAAATATATTTTTTACCGTTTTTGCATGTTTGCACAGAGCAGAGTCCAGCAATGCCAAGCTGTGGTCACATTCAGAAAGCTGACACCTGCCAGACATCTAAAAATAGAAACCAGATATCATTAATTAGCAATATTACATATTTTTGCAATTGTAAATATTTTTTTCTGTGTTTTTTTAATTGCTCTTTGCATGGTATGGCATGAAGCTGAAGTGTTTAATACAACTGTGTCATGTGATTAGTTTTATGGTTTGAATTTATATTTAAATGAAGGCATTTGATTTCTTTTTTTACACACTGATGAAGAGATGATCCCAAAAGCGTTGTGATTTTTTTCCTGTTTGGAATAAATGGTGCATTCTACCTCAACATTTCCAAGATTTGGATTATTTTACTACTGTTTTGCATTTTGTATCCTGTCTGGTTTACCTACATGATGTTCTTGTTTCTTTGGATATGGGTGAGGTAGCCCATGTTAGGAACAGATATGATTGTGGTTACATTTCAAAGACACTTATCTGCAATACCAGTAGTGTTAAGCAGCATAGTTGAGTCCTAAAGAGATTTGTTTCAATATATGTAGTACACCTGTATGCCATGCATGTGTGTTCTACCGTCACTGCAGTCACGTATAGCACTGTAATAGTTCTAGAATGCAAAACGAATTCAGTCACATAATGCTCTTTTTCTCCCACTCCAGGAACAAATGATATATGGTTGAGGTAGCCCATATTATGCGCAGATATAGTGCTAACATTTCACAGACAGTTATCAGCAATACCAATAAAGTTTATTTTTTGTAGATGTCTCCTGTAGTCACAGCTGTTGGGTTCTATCCCCATGCCTGCCGACTAAGGCATGACGGATGTGTAGTTTAGGTACTGCACACAAATATACCTCTCAAGTGTCACGATTTCACATAATATAATTAAAACTGCATAATCCGTCTGTCACAGGATTACCAGAAAAATGATTACCTGGAATGCAATGTATTTCCAAATCTGCTTACAGAACACCTTGGTAGTTATAAAAGTCCACATTATGTGAAAGTGTTCTGTATAGTACTGTACCTGCATTTGTTATTTCGTGGCCCATTCTGACTCGTGCTAACAGTTTGACAGGTATGTGCATGCTACATCAGCTATAGGAGAATTGTAGTCACTGTACTCAAAACTGACACTACACGCCTGTAGAGTATTTAGTAGCAGTGTTTTCAGAGATATAGTCTGCATTGTCAGTAATGGATTCTTTTTTTTCTCTCTCTCTCCCCACCCCTTATCTTTACTTATTTATTATTTTTTTTTATTATTATGATTTAATATTAACATATGCTAAGCTAACTATATTGTTGTTAAACTAACTATATTTTTGAAATATGATGTAATATTGTTATGTGTTATTATGATTCACTATTAACATACTTTGTTAAACTATTTTGTTACCCTTATGGTTTACTTCTTACTGGCATCCTATTACCATACTGACTGTTATGTTATTTACTGTTGTGTTACACATACTATACATTAATATTTATGTATATGAATGAAAATGATGTTCTATTCTGTTAATACTAACAATGGTTTGGTTATTACTGACCTTAATGTATTGCTATACCTCATTCACCACAGCACGTCAAGGTAGACCAGTTCCAGGTGATCCATCTACCTTGCCTCAACCAGCTATGGAAGTGGGTCCCAGCACGTCTGGGACTCAGACTGGTGATGCCCCCTCTGCTGCTCATGTACTACCTGTGGCATTGGGTAGTACCATCCCAAAGGATGGGCTCCAGCCCCCCTCTGGGAGTGGTGGTGGAGGAGGTGTTGTCACCTGGGATTAGATGCTAGTCTTGGTGTGCAGGATAGTCTACTGTGGGTTTGACTGCCACCTGCACCGAATTGAGGGCATGCTGGTTGACCTGAAGGGACAGCCTCACCCCAGTGCCCAGCCTCCAGCACTGCCACCCTCAGGGCAGTGAAGGAGCAGTGCCAACAGTCCCATGGGTGGGGATATGAGTCATGCTGCTGCTGTCTAGAGGCACATGGGACTTGGATTCCACAACCCCCTCCCTATCCAAGGTGTTCATCCCTCTCATGTGTCACACACTGCCCCTGTCTGTCATCTTGTCTGTCTTGTCTGTCTGCAAATGCATCTTTACCTACCCAACTTACCTCCCCCACATGTACCTATGTCCCTTCCCCAACATTCCACTCTCACCTTAAAAAAAAAAAAATGGGCACCTGTCCTAAAAAAAAATATCATCCCATACATAGCTCTTCATTTTGCACACGTGCCCACTGGACACATGTAATTTGGTTCAATTTGCTTTGCAATGCAGTTATGTTGTCCTCACCTCCCTCTCTGGGGTTGAGAGTTCAAAGTCAATTCTGTCAAAGTGCACACTTGTTGCTGTAGAAGAAATGGATAGCTATGGTTCTTTTCTACACCCTTCATGCACATCCCTACCTGCCTTTCACTATATTTTTCCCTCTGCTTGCACCCCATTTCACCACTTTCCTATCACCTC
This sequence comes from Protopterus annectens, assembly GCF_019279795.1. Lineage (NCBI taxonomy): Eukaryota > Metazoa > Chordata > Ceratodontiformes > Protopteridae > Protopterus > Protopterus annectens. The sequence continues at coordinate 967,912,813 of NC_056741.1, forward strand.
CTTTTTCTTTTCTTCATATTTTCTTTAGCACATTGCTGCATGGCATGCCACATCACACAGCTTCTCTAACCTCAGCTAAATAGAGCTATATTCACTATAAGTGTTTTTAAACTTGTAATACACACTTACAAAATAAACACCTGTCCCATATTTCGGGCCCAAGACCATTGCAACTGCAGACCATTGCATTAACCTGCCACACCACACAACACTTACTTAAAACAGGTGGTTTAAAGAAAACATAGTAATTGCCAGTTACAGTCATTACGCATGTTTCAGTGGAGCTGCAAGCCGCACCACACCGTACAAACTTGATTAAAATGTAATTAAAGTAAAAAGATTAAAAATGGGAGTATAGCTTGGACTCTGGTGCAGTAGTACACCACTAGAAAGCTAAAGACAGAATAATGGATGTAAGTGAGGCCTGTGATAGCTTGTAAATGTGCCTGCTAAGGTATTAATGGCAAAATACATGTTTACATGCTCAACTGGGACCCTGGTGCACACATACATCTATACAAAGCCATGTACATACTGATGGATGTAGAAAATGTATGTCACAGCCTATATGTGTGCACATATATCTCACTACAGCAGTGACTCAGTAGCTCAGTCTGTTAATTGCCTTGCAAATGGTAGATTTGCCACACACAATCCTAGGTTCAAATCCAGTGGTATGTAGAAGTGAATTTACAGTATTGTGAAGGCAGCAATTAATGACTGAGTCATGCACTCTTTATCCACGCAATGTATTTCAAATGACATGTCTGCTTTTCACTGATGGAAGTCAAAGGCCTGCAGGTAGGAACACACTTTACATATCCCTGTAGCAAAACTTATATGTGTATAAAGTGTCACTTCTTGCATTTATATGCATTCATACAGAGTGTCAATGCAGGTACTGCAAATGAGGGCCACTAATATCAGAATGCACCTCACAATCCTTCCAAAGTCACTGTGCAGATTATTACAGCTGCACAGTTAACATACACATTGGAAGTCCATGCTTGTAACAAGGCCTGCCCTCATACATGTTGCAAATTACTACCAGACTGTAACACATGTCCTGACAGTTGCCCAAATGAAGTACATATTCTTATATTTATACCCCATCTAACCCAAGGACACACCAAACATGTTGCCTAGTACTCTGTTAGTGATATCATTGCCTAACATACTTACCCCTTAAACACATGCCTTCATTGGAGTGTAAAGGGTACTCTCACTCTGGGCCTGGCTCTACAAATAGGCTGACGCAGCTCATACAGTTACTCCTACAGCTTGTTGTCCTCCAAAGTGCTCACACTCTCTGCCTATGTCTATTACCTGCAGCAATAGCTCCAGGCTGTAGCACACACATCTCTATGGTAAGGTTTCTGCTACAGACCAACCCTCTGCCATGATGTAGTCTCCTCACCCAGTAATGTCCAGTGCAACATATTAGAAAGGGACATTAACCTACATGAAGACCTTATATATTGTACAGTGTTGCATGCGATTGGCTGATGATAGTGCAAATCAGCTGTGTTAGCTGCAATTAGCATTTCAGACTCACAGATTGGCTTAGAGGCAATCACCCGCTGATGAGAAGCATGGTTAAAAGGCAAGTAGCTGGGTATAGGGAACCAATCTGTATGAGAATTTCCTCACACAAAGCACACCTTTGTGAAAACTTTACTATCACCACATATCAACACAGGAGTACTGCACTGCATCAGGTATGTAACTGATTTTGTGTACAACAGGATGCAGATGGGTGACTAGATGTATGGGAAATAGGTAATACAGCATTAAGCATGTCAGAGACCTGTGATAATGACATGTCATTAATCTCTTGCTCTCTTACACATAAACAGGATATACTATATACATCAGGGGTGCATTTTCTGCTGTCATTGTGGCACACTGGTCTTGTTGGACTGTCCCTTTATAGTGGGTGTAATAGCACACTGCTAATTGTGTGGCACTGTTCCTATGACATATTATCGTGGGGTTGTCCATAGTGGACACACCATAGTAGACCAGAGTGTTGGGTGTATGATCATACAGCAGTATCTGTCATAGCACACACAGAAATACCTGACTATTGCTCCTATCTCAGTTGTATCCACACACTTAGTATGTTTGAACACTGTGGAGTGTGACATGTGTGAGCAAGCAGTGGACAGTGCCAGCCACCTTGTCCTTGCTGTATCTCTACATAGTATACTTCCCTGTATCTGATCCTGTAATGTGGTCTCCATTTTTTGTCTTTCAGGAATCATGTATCATAGATGCCATGCACCCTTCTCTGATGCGGAAAATGAAATTATATTTGAAGGAATAAGGCAACATCATCACATCCTACTGTCCAGGGGGAGGCAAAACAGGGAACAGCGGGCTGCATTGTGGGCAGACCTTGTCCATAATGTGAAATGCACGGGCCATCAGGACAGGACATATGAGCAGGTTTGACACAGTGCAACAGGCATTATCAATGCTGCATGACAGAGGGCAGCAGATGTACCCAGGGATCGTGCCATCACCAGTAGAGGGACTGCAGCGGAACAAACGGCCACTGAAGAATTCCTGATGAACCTAGGCACACACAACAGCTCCCAGGCATCCATCACACCATACATTGTGGAAGTGTGTGCCACAGTTTCAAAAGCACAGGAGCATGTAGATAAGCTTACTGTGATCAGCATTGTAATACTGTAGCAGTCAGTGTGTCAGGCTGTACATACTTTTATGTGGGTGTCAAGTCTTATTTCTTTGGGGGGGGTTGCCTTAGTTGTACTCTCATACTCAGAATGTGGCCAATACAACAAGTAACACAGTAGGTACTGTAAATGTGAGCTATATGGATGTATTACCTTGTCATGCTGCAACATGCATTGGTACTGACATTACTTCACCCTCAACTTTTCACAAGTCCATCAGGTAGTGGCCAAGGCCGTGGTCCTGCTCCTGGTAAGCATAACATTTATATTCTATTAACGTTAAGGGCCAGAATAATGCCCTGTTTAAACATAATGTCATGTGTAAACAGGGTAGAATGTTTTTTATTTTCCATTCTGGACCAGGTACATAAGGATCTTAGAGGGGGTAATTACAGGACTGTAGTTGAACAAGACTGGTTTACCAACATGACACACTGGAATTGCTCCAGGTGCAACTGACAGTTGGCAAGACACCCATCCAAGTTATAGCCAGCTATAGATGCCCCCTCCATGTCTCAGGACACCCACACCTCCTACCTGGACCTATTTGACTCCATCAAGGTACCCCCTAACACCCTGATCCTTGGTGACTTCAACTACACCACCATAGACTGGGTGAACTATTCCTGCACTAATGCACTCACCCAATGATTCCTTAACTTCATCATTTCTAAAGCACTAGATCAGCTGGTCTTATGCCCCACAAGGGGAGATAACATACTGGACTTGGTTCTCACCAACACAGGTAACCGCTGCACCACTCCTATAGTATGTTTTTCCCTGGTGAGATCAGATCATCGGTCTGTCTCATTCGAAGTTTCTATCCCACCCAACCCCTCCCCAGCCATAACCTGGCTAAAAAATTTCTCAAAAGCTGACTACAACCTCCTAAGGGAGGGTATCAGCAGCTTCACACCACTGCCCCCTCAGATGATGCAGACAGCTATGCTGAATAGGACGCCAGTGCAGTATACAAGCACCTGTACAACTGCATGGACTCAGCCATAGCCAACAGAACTAAACTCTGCTCCTCAAGGAAACACAAACCCATCTGGTGGACATCCTCTATCAACAGGCATTACAACAAAAGGAAGAAGCTGTTGTCCAAGGGTAAAAAGAAACAAATTTCAAATTGGAAAACCTCCTGCCTCTGCCTCAACAAGCAAATTAGATAACTAGTGAAAACCTCCAAAGCCAATTATGAGTTGAAATTAGCCTCCAAAACAAAGAGAAACCACAAGTCCTTCTTCAGTTACATTAGGAACCTCCATGGCAAAGCCCAAGTTTGTTCCGAACTAGTACTTAATGGTACCACTTACAGTGATCCTGCTGACTTAGCCAACCTGCTGGCTGATAGGTTCAGCACAAACTTCACACCCTTATCACCCCCAAAAGGCCCAGTCAACATCCCCAATAATTGTCCCACACCTCATATCTCTGTAGATCAAGTGTTAAAGGCCCTAACCAAGGCAAATAACACAGCTTCCATGGGACCTTATAGTATCCCAGGCTGTATTCTGCACCATCTGCAGCAAGAACTAGCTTCGCCATTGAGCACCCTATTCAACCACAGCCTAACTACAGGCTTCATTCCAGCAGAGTGGAGAACTGCCATTGTCATCCATTTACACAAAGGTGGTGCCACTACTGACCTGGGAAACTATGGCCCCAACAGCTTGACTAGGGTGATCTGTAAAGTCATGGAACGTATTATTATGGATCTCATAAACAGGGAAATAGGCAGTCTCCAAGCACTCGACCCCACCCAATTCGGAATTGTCAGAGACAGATCTTGCCTACTGAACCTAGTTGACTTCTTTGAGACTGTCACCAAGGCTCTGGATGAGGGAAAGTGAGTACATACAGCTTACCTTGACCTGGCCAAGGCCTTTGACACAATCCCCCACTCAGGCATCATCAAAAAGCTAACACAACTTGGTGTTAATCCCTATCTAGTCAGATGGGTGACCAACTGACTCACAGATAGGACCCACAAGGTCAAAATAGGTGCTGCCACCTTCGACAGCAGACCTGTCACTAGTGGTGTTCCCCATGGATCTGTTTTGAGACCCCTACTGTTTGGCATATGCTTCTTAGAGGTCCAGGCAAAGACAAAGGGCCTGTGGCTGGCCAAGTTTACCGATGACTGTAAGTTGAGTGCTGTCATTGACTCCCCAATTGATGTTAACATACTGCAAGAGGGTATCTCAGCTACAAATAACTAGTGCCAAAGTCATGGCCTTAAGTTAAATGCAAGAAAATGTATTATCGTACCATTCTGCAAAAACATGGCCCCTACTGATTACCACATCAACAGCAACCCCCTAAGCACACAACCTGTGGTGAGAAACCTGGGTACTCAGGTTAACAGCAATCTCACATTCAACCATCATGTAGCGGTGGTGGCCAGAAAAGCCTTTTACTTGGTTCATCTCATAAATGAAGGGATTGCATCCAGAAAAAATGAGGATATTACCTCTCTGTACTCCTCCCTTATTAGACCTATAATTGAGTATAATGCCCCATTTGGTATGTATCTCTCCAAGCACCTGCACCAACTGGAAAGGCCACAGAAATACCTCACAAAGAGAATCCATGGCCTCCAACACCTATCCTATGCAGACAGGCTTAAATCACTATCACTCTACTCGGTATCATACAAATTGCTCAGGGGTGATCTGTGTCTCACCTACAAGGCAATATTGGACCCTGCCCTACTACAGATGCTCCATATCTGTAAGTCCTGTAACTCCTCATCCATTACCTGCTTGATAGGCCTAAATTTAATATTCGACATCAACAAAACCTGCTGGAGAGACGGGTTTGTCTTCCAGAGGCTGTCCTCTCTTTGGAATAGACTTCCCATACATGTCAAACAGAGTACCTCACTGGCCCTCTTCAACCACAACCTTGATGAGTGGATGGGGAACCATAAATTTGTCCCAGGGGTTCCACCTTTGACCCTCATTGACAGGGGCAACAGGTGCTGATTGAGGTTACTTTTTTGGGGATAAACTCTTGGCTAGGCTTGTAAGGGCCCCAGGGCCATTAGTGTTGCAACCGCCTGTGATCCTTTAATCCTGTGATCCTATGAACAAATAGAAACACTTTGGCAGTGACAGTTAAGAAAAGATAAGCTTCCTGGTTTAAATGAGGCATTTACTCTAAAATGCTTTTTAAAACAAGGTAGAAAGAACATTAAATTAGGCAATGAAACATGTATTTCAATATATTGGTTAACATAGGGATACTAGGTTGTTATGTGTTTATTTATCATGTATACTGTCGTATTGCTTTATTAAAAGGTGAATTGTACTGGTCAAGTTTTACTTGATTTACTTGAAGTGATTGTCATAAAGGTCTTGAGTTGAATGTGTGTTTTGTTCTAAGGAATTCGATTTTAGATGAAAGTGGAGGGGAAAATTTTGACCAATAATCCATTTGTGGGTGTTTATTATGACTATTGGTGGATTTTTTGCACACAATAGTGCAGGTATTCATGTACTTTTTTATTCTTTCTTATCACAGGTGACCAGGGGTGTTGGTCTCTCTGTCCCATATACAAACTGATGTCAGTGTCTCTTCAGACTCTGATGATGATGGTAGCCACAGTGAGGTACAGGTGAGGGTGTTAGGGGCTGAATCTGTTCCAGAGGTAGACATCCCTCTTCTGCCTCCGTTGTCTCCGCACACAGTCAGTATGCTCACACATACCCTGTCCCCAGAGGCCACAGATATTGGGCAGTCAGAGGGTGGAGGCATTGAAAAGGAAAGTGTGGCAACTATGGCTCCAGTGAGTGAAGACAAGGCCATAGCCAGACAGCTGGTGAAGTCCCACACAGGCAGATTGACAGGGGTGCTTGTAGGAGCCTACTGTCCATCCACCACCTGTTGCAGGTGTCATATCATGGGTCACTTGGCACATGTTTTGGGCTGTCATAAAGGCACAGGCATGTTCTGAATGGAACGCTCGACATATGGTTAGGGTTATGGATGCAGCACCATCTGACATTTGTGACTGCCTCCACTGCATTGAGGACACCCTGGATCAGTTGACTGATGCAGTGGGCAGAAGGTGGGCTGAAACAGTGTCTGTCTTGAATCACATATTGTCTGTGCTGTAACATGTAGCTGAAGTTGAGCATCGGCCTTGTGGACACGGGCAGCAACCCCATCTGCTGAGAGTCCATGTAGCCATGCACAATCACGATCCCATAGTGGCAGTACATCCAGTTTCCAGCAAGGCTTGCTGGCCTAATATTGTCATACAACTTGTCAGGCCATGGTTGGTGGAGTGAGACATGTGTCCGACATCCGACATAGTGTAACACTCAATGGGCTCCACCAGTTACAGCTGGTAGGTATGATGTGGCCTTGAGCAAATGTAAGAGTGTTTGGTCAAGTGTCACTAGGTGTACAACAGTGTCAGTGCTCGCATCCATGCTAACTGCTATCATGGCATTTCAGGTGACATGACTCAGAGATCTGGGGACACCACTTGACACTACATGCTAGTTGTCTTCCATGCAAGTAAGTGTTGCAGTTACTACCAGTATGTTGCAGAAAGAGAGTCATGCCAGGTGTCTGTACAGAGCACAGACAAACACTTTAGGAAGGTGTAATATGTACACACTGTGTTGCTTAGTTGTGCTGCAGCTCACTTGCCCAAAGAATGGTCCAGGTCCTTACCCTACAGCAGTGCTGTGACATCCCCACACAGGGAACCAACATAGTGCATCATGTGTTTGCCAGTATGGGTGACCAGTACAGCCCCCCCCCCCATATGAGGTCCTCCCTGGTGGGATCTGGCCACAGATCAATCTTCTTAGAACTACTGGCACTCACCCCCCCTGCAGAAAATACAGACATATATGTCAAGATAGCCATTTATTATCTTCTATGGGATGGTTGACATAGCATGACTGAACCCCCCCTTCAGATGGGACAAGCAGGTATGCAGAGCTCTACACCCATGCATTATGTCAGCAGCATTACAATGGCATCAACTCGGCTGTACATGACAGGAGGGACACAGGCCCATTATGGCTCAGCAAACCTGACTGGTGGACAACTGCCATTAGACTGGTGGACAATTTCCATTAGCAGGCTTTACAGTAACAGGTCAACAGTGCTGTGTGACAGTTGAGATGAGGGTGCCCCCTTTCATGGAAGCACTACCTCCTCAGCTAAAAGAAGCACATAGTGCTGTTGTGATGTTGAGTAGACATGGTAAGTAACAAAAGTAGCCACACACACACAAATCACAACCACAATGCACAGTGTGACCTCGAAGGACAGGCCCAGATTGTCTGTGACCTCATACATCATGATATGGTAGTATAAAACAAAAGGTACCGCTGGTGTTCACTCCACGTAAAAGATTCTTATCTTGGATCCAATAAACCTGTGTGTTTTCTATACTTGGATGGCTTTATTGTACACTGTGGAATACGAGGATTTATTATGGTATTTTTTGGTCTGAATAGACCTGACTTTTTATGGCAAGCTATGTTCTTCAGTTGAACAACTGTTTTTTATGCTAAGAACTGTTGACTGGGTCTGAACAGACTTGGTTACTAATTACACTGCATTTTGGATATTGTGCTTGCTGATAAGAATCTTTTACGTGGAGTGAACATCAGCGGTACCTTTTGTTTTATACTACCATATTTTTACATTAAACTGGCCAATTTGCTGGTGTTCCTGAGCACTTTGATTGCAGCGAATTTATTATTTTACATTTTCATACATCATGATACCACATATGATGGGTCTGGGCTCATACCTGACCTGCACACCCATGCTGTCTGAGTCAACTACACTCCCTTGTCCCCACCATATGTGACACATGACATTCCTACAACCTGTCCCATAACTTCCATATTTACAGAGTAGATCGTAACTGGCTTCTCTTGCAATCATACTGACACTACTGGCTGCACACCAGCTGAGTAGACAATGGCAACTGTTGTACCCTTGCACAGAGGTGGTGCATCTGCTGACTGACGTAACTGTACACCTCTTTGTCTGAGTATCCATATCTCTATGGCTGTAGGGGTGATTATCATGGAGCTGATCAGCACACATATATGTGTTCTACACACAGTTGACTGTACACAGTTTGGATGTGTGACAGGGGGAGCATGACTGTTAATTGTGGTGGACATTTCCAAGGTAGGGTCCATGGACTTGGGTGAAAGTACATCAGGGCATACAACCCCCTAGACTCAGCCAAGCCATCTGATTATATCCCCCACTCAGGCAACATTTACAAAGCACCCACTTAGGCATCCGCAATGCTATCATTGTAGGGGTCACTAAGTGGCCCATTGCTGGCACAGATATGCAATATAGAGACATCCACCTCCAATAGCTGATCTGTCTGCAGCTGTGCTCAGCAGGGTGAAGTCCTGGGTCTTCTACTGCTTGGAATCCATTCAACCACAATACACGTGACTACTGACTGACTGTGCTAACAATGTTGGTTGATACCTATAAATTGGGAGCACTCATAGAGTCTCTGTGGTATGTCACTATCCTGCAAGAGGGTATTGCGAACACATGCCTGTTTACATTGTAATGGCCATAAACTCCATGGAAATATATATGCAGTATCAGTTCCATCAGTTACCTGTAAGTAGCACATCAGGTGCAACATGTGATGTGCCTCAGATCATCCTGTCTCTACAGTGGTATGGCAGGAATCATATGACATAGTTGAGGCCACAGTCACCTGTAAGTGACATCCTGATAACCTCCAAGTTCTCTTCCTTCAGCATGCTAATATTTGAGTGCAATGGCCAATTGGTGATGTACCTTTCCAAATAGTACTGGCAATTGCACACAGTAGTATGGTCCCTCACAAGGTCACTTCATATATCCAATATGTGTTCAATGGGGATATTCTGCAATGTGTGCATTGTCATCTGTGGCATATAGACTAAACAGAGGTGATCTGTGCCTTGCATACAGGGCAATGTGTGACCCTGCTTTATTGCATATGCTGCCTATCTGTAGGAGGCATAGTAGATGGATAACCCACTGTAAGGACATTAACCTTGTATGTGACATTGGTACTACATGCTTGTGGAAGAGACTTGTCTAGCAGACTTAAACACACCCTTGAAACAGAACCCTGCCTAATGGCACACAGAGCACCTCAGTGCACCTAACCACATGCCATATGTATGAATGGCTGAGTGACCATTGTCTTAATACAGATAATCTGCCTGTGTCCCTTGTGGACTGGGGCAATATGAGCTGATCCTGTAACTACGGGTATAAAGATGTCTATGATTGTGAGGGCTGTATGGACATTTTGCCGGGGATGTTCAAACATCCTATGGTTCCATAACACAATGTAAAATGCTCTAACAGACTTACATACAACCATGGCTACACTGAGGCTAGCACTACTTCCAATCACTGCATACAGGACATGCCAAGGCACAAATGTACTGCAAGTTGGCTGTATGTAGATGAGAACACTTACCTGTGTAATGGTACACACTACAGATCACAGTACATGATGCACATTCAGGACATACAATGCTGATGACATTAGCAGGCCTTTTTGTGGTCAGTCCACTAGGGGGCCATATCACACTCTACAAATAAAATACTGCAAAACCATACCTATTTCTATGTTAGAAAAATAATCATATTTATGTCACTGGGACACACATGTGCACCATGTAGCCTGCAGTGAGATTAGAACCCCTAACTATCTAGTCTTATACACTGCAGATCACAACATTTATCTCATGCACCACTGCTTAAGTCACGATGATAAGTTATCAGCTGGTAGTCGTACGATGGATGACATCATCAGGCCTTGTAGAAGAGGGCAGTGTGGAAGCCAGCAGCAAGTTACAGGGCCAAAAAGTGCATATCCATTGCAAGTGGATAGTATGAGGGAATGTCAGTTGTTCTGCAGGGGTATATACACACACATATGCGTGCATGAAGTAGCCTGCAGTGAGATTAGAACCCCTACCTATCTAGTCTTACACACTGTACAGCACAGCTTTTATTGTACATACCACGGCTTAAATCCTGATACTACCCTATCAGCTGGTAGTTCTAAGGGGATAACATCATTAGGCCTCGTAGAAGAGGGCAGTGTGGAAGCCAGCAGCAAGTTACAGAGCCAAAGAGTGCATAACCATTGCAGGTGAATAACCCATGAGGGCATGGTAGTTGTTTTGCAGGGGTATACACACCCACACACACACACACACACACACACACACACACACACACACACACACACACACACACACAAGTGCTTGTGCATCAAGTAGCCTGTAGTGACATTAGAACCCCTATCTATCTAGTCTTATTCACTGTAGATCACAATACTTATTGCACATGCCACAGGTTGAGTCTGTTGTATATGTGATTGCAGCCACAGTACTTGTGCATTACACAAACCAGGCTTGTGTTGAACAGCATCTGTGGTCTTCAGAGTGATATTGCTTTGTATTGTTATCTGCACCTAGCATCCTAGCAGTGGGATAGCTGTTATTATCCTAGCTATGTGTGTACATTTACCAACATGGCCATATGTGGCTGCTTTCAGTTAGATGGGCAAATCTGTGTGCAAGAACAATGTGCCCTATCCATGCCTCTGTTGACAACATTATGCATTACACAACCTCCTCACCTGTGTCTCTCTACATGGTGACATCCAGCAGACACGGGGTCTGTAGGTAATTGAATTATGTACTGTTGCACCCTTACTTTAGATCCTTTGAGCAACAGTATGTATGTGTGATAGTGCAGATTTACTCACCATTATTAGGGTATGTAGGACAATACAGACATCAATACACATATTTCTGTAACTAACAGGGATGTATATAGAAATGTAGCTGTGTGTGTCTATGACATGTATATGTGTTATGTAGATATATGGGCAGAGTCTATGTATCAGAGTGATATATATATATATATATATATATATATATATATATATATATATAGGTATATATCTATGTGATACTACATAGTGATAGATATACTATGTATGTGAGAGAGAGATAGTGGCAGAAGGATATGTATACGTATATGTCTGTATGTATAGACATGTCTATACATAACAGGTCAGTCTGATGACGGGTCAAAATAAATGCGCTCATTTTAACTGTGTTTGGGCATGCCCATTGTGACTGTCAGTACTTATACAGTGACTCCAAGACACACTTACCCTTACTCCAGTCCAGGATTTTGTGTGTTACAGAGCTATACCTCTCAACTGTCCAGAGTTTCACAGAATGTCCAAAGTTTTGGCTCATGGTCTACTCCTCATAAAATTTGTGGTTTTCTGACAAACCACTTGGATGGACTTAGTATTGAAGTCACTAAATAGTGACAAACATTTTAGTGTCTAACTTTAAATCCTTCAGAAACTTGTCTGTTCAAACACACCCTCTGTTGTTTTAACAATTGTTTACATTTATGAGAGCAGTATTTTACATATGCCCCATCTTGTGGGCCTTTGTCCCCCCATTTTGTCAGGCTTTGAACAGATTTCTTGCACTAAGAGGTTGAAAGGTATGTTACAGACATTGACATCTGTCCCTGTTTCTGCAGTACTGCATGTCACTCAAAATGTCCATGGCATTCCCCAGCTGTCTGCTGTACTTAATATGTAACTGATGTTCATAATGTTAAACCACACACAGACTGACAGTCTGTGAAAACACCAACATAACACCTAACATGCATAAAACTTCCAGATTAGAAGCATCAATCACCCATGCTAACTTCCCTAGTCCACTGAGCCACATTGGCTGCCAGACAGAGTGTGATTGAGTTCTATGTTACAGCCCTGAGATTGGCTGGTCTGCTTATATACCACTGTTGACTTACTATTAAAGCATGTATATGGGAATACTGCTGTGTTGGGGGTGGGGGAAAAACAGCACATGAGCTGCTGGGATAGGTAGTAGTCCAAATATCATGTGAATCCACTGTTTAACAACTCCCTTGACAGATGTAGTACATATTCCAACTATAAGGCCAAGTGATTATTAGTGAGCACATACTATTGGACTGGGTACCTGTAGTCCCGTGTGGATGTTACCTCTGTCCACATAGCCTACTATATTTCTTTGCATAAATGCAGCAGAGCCATACATACAACACCATATTATAGTAATCCTTGCAAGTAGTGTGTAGATTAAAGGCTTACCTTGTGAATGTAGCAGTTGACAGGACTGTAGTTCAGAGCTGACTCTGTGTGATGTAAGCAGTACACAGTCAATATGTGGATAGGAACAGATTGTGTGGGTTGTCTGGCATCAACAATTGTATTATATTTATGTGAGTAGGAGTAAGGTGTCAGCCCCTAGAGTCCTAGGTTGTCAGGGAATGTTCTATGCATTGTTTCTTAGTCAAAGCCAGGGCGTACTGGGTACGCCTACATCTTCCTACAGGGACATCATCAGGTGGTTGCTCCTCCAAGTTTTCTTGTGAGTGTGGCTGTGATGATGTAGGCACTGGTGAGTGGCTGTGTATCCTTTCCCATTGCTGATCCTGCTGCAGCTGTTTCTGCAGGATCTGGCACATACTGTGAACATATGAGCACATGTGGCTGGAGAGTACCACAGGGCTCCACCAGATATATTGAAGCACAAAAACCATAGCTTCAGAAGCCCACACACATGTGATGTTCCTAGTTTGTGTGTGTGCCTCATTACGGCATTCTTCAGTAGGTGTGTGCGCATTTCTGATGGGTGTCATCATCCATGGTTCCAGTGCATAGCCAGCATCCCCCAGTAATGGTTGTGTGGAATGTCCCCCCATACCAAACATCTGGTGCAGCTGTGATGCATGCCAGATATGGGAGTCATGATAACTGCCAGGGTTGCCAGCACACACATTCATAATTATGCCCTGGGCATTGTACACAACCTGGCAGTTGGAGTGTTACCCCTTGCAGTTGACATAGATTCTACCCTCCTCACTGGGTGGTGACTTGATGTGTACATGACTGCAATCTATAGCACCCAGTACCTCAAGGTAGTGTACTACATGGTAGAAGTGTTGCATATTACTGGCCATCACCTCAGGGGTGAGGGGAACAGAAATGCGCTCACTGGCATGTGGTAGCATGGCATCCAGGAACTGATGGACTACCCTGGAAGCAGATGCCTGTGAGGCTACACATACCTTTGTTTCCACTGGCATGGGTTCCCCTCTGTTGGCTCTGGGTCTGAGTTGAGGGAGGCAGAGCTCAGTGAGTTCTTGTAGCATGTCCCTGTCCATGCTGTAGCGCTCTACAATCTCCAGGTCATGTAGCCTCTGGAAGGTCACTCTGGGCCTGAACAGTCTTCTCCTTCTCTGTCTAGGCCTATTGTCAGCAGCAGCACTGACTTCAGCATATAGCACATACAGATATAGCAGACCTGCAGGAGCCCCTAGAATTCTCTCAGTTAAAATTCCCAAGTCTATATTCCAATGGTACAGAGTATGGGGGAAAAACAGATTGTAGGGTGTATGCATACTGTATAGTGCTCTGCTGTAGGTGCTGACTGTGTGATTGGCTACCTATAATTCATTCCCCCTACCTAGTATATCATTAAAATCATTTAATGGCCCTAGTTTAAATTAAACAGAGGTCAAAACTCATTAATATATCACTGGTTTTAGATACGACCAGCACTGTGGCATGCTGCACAAACACGTGCCCCATAGGTAAACAAAGCTTACCAGTCAGTGTACACACCCCCACAAACTTCCCACCCTCAGCATAGCGGTGGGCCATGCAAACACTCGGAAACATGCTCACCTTAGCTAAACAAAGCTTAAAAGTTAGTGCACACACCCCTCTGCAATGATATGCTCAGCAGTGTGGCGCACCACGTAAACAGGCTGAAATAAGCTTAGACGTCATCAGACACACCCTTCCATAATGTCGGATACCTCCTCTGTAAAAAACAATATGGTTTTCTGCCTACATGATGGGGATATGCGAACACGATCACCCCTTTGTGCTATTCAGTAGCTCTACCTCATTTTCATAGGGATCTGTGCTCACAGCCTTGAAACTACATGCTTCAAAGCCCTACCATTTTAGCAGATACTCCACTCAGGGTCCTGTAATACATTTCTGTTGCATCTTATTAATTTTGTATTTTCCAATTTTTTTTTTAATTTTTTTTTATAAAACATGTTTGTGCACTGTGGCACACCATGCAAACATGCCCAAATTATTAAAAAAATAACTGAAACAAATAAAATAATGCGAACACTAAGGACTTCGACATGAGGTCTGCAGAGCTGCCTGTCTGCTTGCTGGATCACTCTACATGCCTCATTAGCATGAGATTCACCAGCATATGAGGTAATTTGCATGCCACAGAAGTTCCCATGCTGGTGAGTTTGTGGGTACCGCTCAGCAGCATTTACGGAATCTAAAATTGTTCACACCCATGTTAGCAGAGGCGAGCGATGCCTACACAGAAAAAAAAACAGGTAGACTTTATTAAATTTGCCCCAAGATCTATGTAAAACGGATGAGTGTGAATTGGTTCACAAATTAGGCAGTGTTCAGTGTATCTACTCCTAGAATCTTTCTTCTTTCGACTTTTCCCGGTTAGGGGACACTACAGCAGATCATCTGTCTGCTCATGTTTGGCAGTGGAGTTTTACGATGTCAAGTTGCCAGCCTGGTGCCCAACCTTCCACAGAAGGAACATACATGCACACACTCACACCTAGGGCCAATTTAGAGTGTCCAATCCACCTACTGCATGTCTTTGGGATGTGGGAGATAACAGGAGCACCCGGAGGAAACCCACGTGACCACAGGGAGGACATGCAGACTCCACACAGAAGGCACCCCAGCCGAGAATCAAACCGGAGAACCTTTTGCTGTGAGGCAGCAATGCTAACTGCTGCACCACCATGGCTCCCCGTATCTACTCCTAAATTAATCCCCAAAAATAGTACATACGCACACATGAGTGCAGATAAAAACAGATGTTGAAGTTTTTGATGAGATGCTGTATTTCATACTGTTTGTCTCCATGCTGCTGCTTCTACATACTGTGGTCTGATAATGACTAGCATGTTAATAAAAGCATGTGTGGTACATCATGCTTGTTAGTTAGTGTAGCAGGCTTCATATAGTTACTTCATCACACTTTGCCATGATATAGAATATTTAGGAAGGCAAAAGAAGTCTCTGTGCACCCACACTCTTACTGTTGTTTTTAGCTTGCATGCTCACTGAAGGCATTTGCTAATATTTTTATTGGTTAGTCACATTTATTGTAAAGTCATTAGCAGGCAGTTACTACATTTACTTGCCTTATTCTCATACTTGGAGTGGGACACAGTGGGATTAAGAATGGACATATAAAAAACTGTGTATAATATAATACATTGTGTAAGTCAACTATACCTTTATATTTTCTTATTTAGTTAGTTAGTTATTTCTTAGTGTCTGAACCTGTTCTCATGTGGCACGATGGTGGCATTAAGTAAAAGTCATGTAGCATTTTTCTGTGAAATGAGTACAGGGCTATTCAACTAACCAGCTGAAAAACACAGTGTGGAGGCTGGGCTCGCACTTCATAACAGTAGGAAAGGCAAATCTTTGTCAAGGAGTCGCTACAAACACAAATCCCAGAGTTATTTCTATTCTACTTTTAAACATTATTAGCATGTGCCATGGTTATCATTATTAGTTATACTTCCCAGTCCTTCTCAGCTATATCTTGTGTGAAGCAAAGATTATAGCACTCTGGGTTTAGTTTCTTTCATAGTGGGCAGAATGTCATCTTTTTCGTTCACTCTGAGAGAGTTTCATAGCCAGCACTGCATAAAACTGGCTTCAAAGTTGACAGTATCGCTCCCAAGATGTATTCTTAGTGATGGTCTACAGATGTATGCAGCTTGTTGTACATTTTTAGTTTTATTTAATCCCTGTTTTCCTAAACTAGTATTTAGGTTTTCATTTTATTTTCTAGTCTTAAAATATGCATATATGCATATGTATATCTGAAGTTCTGCTGGAAAGTAGACTAAGTCCAATTGTATATTTCTGTAAGCTTCTTTGTGGCTGTCTCTCCAGTCATTTTGTTCAATGTATCTGTGGCTTCCACATCTCTTACAACTACCTATTGTCTCAAATAATGCATCACCTGCTAGAAGGGCATGCCAGGACCAACATATACTCTCAGTGAAGTAATCATTCTTTGTATTCGTGGCAGGTTAACCTTCCAGTTAGTAACCATGTCCTCTCCTCCATTTTATAGTCATCTTTAATAATTGCACCCATGTAGCTACTTCCAGATGACTCTGTAATTTAGTAGTATTTAATTTCTATTTTACCTCTCCAACCCATTTTCGGTCTTGGTCTTGCTGTGTGTCGATACTTTCCCAAAGCACAAGGACACATACACCTTTCATCCTTTTGTTAATGCGCATCTACCTACTATTAATTAGTTTAATATCTCTTGTCAGATACCACATGCAGTGCATCATCTAGTATTCTAAGTGAAAAGCCATTGAATTATCTTGTTGAATTATTGATTGCTGAAGATAGGAACACAGACTGTTGTTAAGATTTGCTGTCAAAAGTTATTGATGACAAAAGCTGAGTGCTGGAATTTTGTACACGGCAGTTAAAGCCTAATAGTGATTTTTAAGTTTTAGGACTATTAGCTTGCATAAGATGTTGTTTTTGGACATTGTTGTCTTTTAAATGCAGTAATTCTGAGGTGGGTGATATTGGTAAAAATGGGAAATATGTTTCTTTTTAAGTTAAAATCAAAGTTTCCCTTTTCTACATATTAGTGCAAACTTGGGGTCAGTATTATTTAGAGTTTGGTGGTGTGGGGCAAAACCACTCACACTCAGGGTGAACAAGAATACAGTTTTTATGGAAACACAATTAGTCTTTCTTCCACATGTCTTTGAAGATGTGCTTATAATGATTTCTAGTTTTAATCCTTGAGTCTACTACGATACTGTCAACACTTTGTAGGTCATCTTCTGTGTATTGTGATTTTATGTGGAATCACTGTTGTATGTGGTGTTTAGAGCATCAACAAATGAGCACTCAGTATTTCATTAGGTACTCAATTTACTACATAGATTATACATTAGATTCATTGATCCATAGGCTGTTACTAAATGGTCTGCCTGGGGCGACCATCAAAAACCTAACCATGCATGAGTTTAATGAGAGGATGTGGCACATCATTCAGTAACAGCCATATTGATTACACCCAAAGTAAGCTTGTGTCTACCCTTCAAATCATCAAGGAGGCCAATATATTACATTGCTAAAGATGCAAGGGCTACTTGTTCCCTAGGGAGATTATGCCTTGTGAGTAGAGCCAGTCTCTCCAAAAGGTCTTGTTTATTTTACAGTGAGAGCTGAAATCTTTGGAGTGAGTGTTTTCAGTATTACTAGTATTTCTGAGAAGAAGTACATCTAGTAGGGCAGGATCTGTCATAGCCCAAAGGACAAGGCAGAGATAGCTTCATAGGTTCATACATAAGTATTAGGCTAACTGCCCTTGCAGACCATTTTAATCCTCAACAGTTTCCCTTTTTGTGCTTGAAATAACATATCTTATTTGGTTATAGATTGCACTTACCCATCTCATGGTCAATAATTATATATTAGCCCTAATGAAAATATCTGGGAGCATACCATATATAATTTTAGAGGACCTATACATGTTATAAAGCATTTAGGAGCTGCCTCTGTCCATTAGTAGCACAGGGGGCAGTTCTGGGGTAAATTATCTGTTTACTGTCTATAAATCTAGGTTGTACTTGAAAATGGACAGGGATGAGCTTTGTTTTATGTAGAAGAGGAGTATGTTCCACAGCAGCAGTAAACAATGTGAGATACACCTGTCCCTCCAATCTATTCTGTTAATGTTACAGAAGAGGTTTAGATCCCTAGACCCAGTATTTCTGATGCCATTTGACTTGCTGATTTGCTGTAAACACACCATTAATGGTACAGAGGATGCTTATGTCACCTCTTAGCAGTTTGTAAGATACCAAGTATAGTAATAGGGCTTTGAGTTGGTTCATGTAGGACATGTTGTTTAGGCTTCATATCCTTTTAGTAAGGTTTCTCTCTGGCCATTCCATTTATTCCATTTGTCTGCACAGATATATGCCAAATGTGGTGTGACACCTGTGCCCTGGCCCAGCAATCAAGGAGTCTCAATCCTCACCACTAACACCAGTGAGGGGTGTCTCATATAGGAGGAAAGGATAACAAATACACATAGTAAAGTGCAATTTCCCTTAAGAGCACACAGAGATCACAGTCAGTCTGGGGCTGGTCACTCCTTTGCTCTCCAGGTCCCCAATAAGACTCTCCACTGGCACAGCTATAGGGTCCAGATCTCAGCCTAGTGGGCAAGTAAAAACCTCCAGCACCCTCTCTTTCCCACCAGTGCTTCGTGTCCCTGCGCAATGTGTGGAAGGCTGGCACAGGTTCTCCAGCTGTGCCCCTTTTTCCCAGACTATATGGTAGTACCAGCTGCCACCACCCACTAATATTTATCAGCTACTCAATGGCCCTTAAAAGGGTGTCCAATTATTACTGTGCAATATTATTAACCAATTGGTAGTATAGCCCAGGGCTAAAGCTATTGGAGTGAGTTTGTACAATTTGACCAAAGGCATGCAAGTACTCTAAAGAGCATAAATTATATCTACAAAAGCCACAGTTTAAAAAATATTTAATAAAAAATAGTCAAAACACAAGACAATACTTTTTACTACACAGTGCTAGTCAAGAGTTCAAAGATCACAGATAAATACTTAAAATAATTCAGTAGTACAGTTCTAACATCACAGAAAAACACTTAGTATAGTCTTTCTAGTTTCTAGATATTTCTAAGAGAAAACACAAGTCTAAGATAAGCTTACATATAGAGCAAGACAGTGCTGGTGAGTTGGATGGTCAAGACAAAAATGTTTAATGCTCTCTGATTCTCTCTGTTTTTAAAATCACATTCCTGGTTCACATTACATCATTCTTCATACTTTCCTGGGTTACCAGGCTAACAGAAACTACATTTACATTCTTCACCTCTGAGCAGAAACCAGAGCAATAAAGGACATTTATGCATGCAAATTCTGGCCATTAACTCTGGCCTTAAAACAATAGGCAGGATGCCTCATTCTAGACTTACTGGCTCCGACTTTTAACATCAAAGGGTCACAACATGCTTTACTTGGTCAGTAGAGTACACTGTTGTTACATTTTTTTCCAGTTCCACATGTAACACTATTTTTACCATTTAAGACAACAAGCCTGTGGTTTACATTAATATTAACAAATGACATAATTATCTCCAAAATTCTATCTGGCTAGGCTGGCAGCCTTCACCTATCTTCACCCAATCTTCACATAGTGGTTTATATTAATATTTACATATGTCAAAATTATCTTCAAAATTCTATCTTGCTAGGCTGGCAGCCTTCACCTATCTTCACCCAATCTTCACATACCCCCCCCCCCCCGGAGAACTCAAGCTAGATTTTTAAGTGACCCTTGAGAAATGCTGCTTGAAGGAGTTAGGTCGATCTGACTGTACTTTACCCCATTCCATGTCTTGAGAGCCCATCTGCATTGGCACTGCTAATCCTACTGCAGTGCTGCATGGACATATCATATGCTTGCAACCCCAGGCTCCATCTTTCCAACTTTGCATTTTGCTAGCTAGCTCTGTTTAACCATGTCAGGGGGTTGTGATCTGTCATAACAGTGAATTTCCTTCCATACAGATAAGGCTGAAGTTTCTGCAGTGCCCACACTATGGCTAGACACTCCTTTTCTACAGCTGTATAGCATTCCTCCCTGGGTTGGAGCCTACAACTGAGAAAAAACACTGGGTGCTCTCCCCCCTCTGAAGAAATCTGGCTAAGTACAGCCCCCACAACATGGTTCGAAGCATCCACCTGTGCAACAAATTATTTGCTGTAATCTGGACTGGCTAAAACAGAGGGTCCTCCCAAAGCTTCTTTAAGCTTCTGGAATCCCTGTTCACATGCTGGGGTCCACACTACCTTATCTGGCCTGTTCTTCCTTGTCAGGTCTGTGAGGGGAGCAGCTATGGTACTATAACTGGGGACAAACTTTCTGTAGTACCTTGCTAACCATAAAAATGCCCTCAACTGCTTTTTAGTAACAGGTGCAGGCCATGCCTGAATGGCTTCCACATTGGCAGGTTCTGGCCTTATCTTACCACTCCCCACTCTATGTCCTAGGTAGGAGACCTCTGCCATACCTACCTGACATTTGCTCTGCTTAATGGTCTGCCCTGCTCTCTGTAGTCTGCCCAGCACCTCCCTGACATGTTGAAGGTGCTGTTGCCAGGAATGGCTGTAGATGGCAATATCATCTAGGTAAGCAAGGGAAAACCCTCCCCCTCCTGCTGGGATATGATCTACCAGCCTCTGGAAAGTTGCTGGGGCATTCCTCATCCCAAAGGGCATCTTTGTGAACTCATACAAGCCAAAATGAGTCACAAAGGCTGACTTCTCCCTAGCACTAGGAGTCAAGGGCACCTGCCAGTAACCCTTGGTAAGATCAATAGTTGTAAGATACTTAGCGCCACCCAACTGCTCTAGGTCCTCATCTTTCCTAGACATGGGGTAAGCATCTGAATCTGTATGACTATTTAATTTCCTGTAGTCAGCACAGAACCTGATGCTGCCATCCTTCTTTGGCACCAGCACCACTGGGGAGGCACAGGGACTGTTGGACTCTTGAATCACCCCTAGTTCCAACATCTCCTGTACCTCCTCCCTCAGAGTCTGTTTGACTCCCTCAGGCACTCTATAAGGGGCCTGCTTAATAGGCCTTTGGGGTCCTGTATCCACCTGGTGCTGCCCCAGGTGGGTGCACCCTGGTTTCCCAGTGAACATGTCCCCAAATTCCTGCAACACTGCTCAGATGTCTCGAACATGGGTAGGAGATAGCTGCTGGGACATTGCTACTCCTTCCACTGAGGTGTCAGCCCGAGCCTCACTGAGGGGATCAGTCACCAGATCTCCCTCAGACTCCTCCAGAAATCCACTGCAAATGCTCAGAACAAGGGCCTTCCTATCATTGTAAGGTTTTATCATGTTAACATGGTACAATTTGTGCCCCTGCCTTCTGCCTAGCAGTTCCACCATGTAGTTAACATCACTTACCTTTCTTAACACCTTGTAGGGTCCCTGCCAAGCTGCTTGCAGCTTATTGTGTCTGACAGGAATGAGAACCATTACCTGCTGCCCCACAGCATACTCTCTAGCTTGAGCATTCCTGTCATACCACACCTTTTTCTGTTGTTGGGCTTCTGCCAGGTTTTTCTGGGCCAAGCCCATGAGTTCTCTCAGCCTTGTCCTGAGGTTTAGGACATATGCCACAACAGACTTCTTATGAGACTTGTACTCACCTTCCCACTCATCTCAAATTAAATCTAGAGGTCCCCTCACCCTATGCCCATGCAGCAACTCAAAGGGTGAAAAACCTGTGGATACCTGTAAGCAAACAACAGATGGGGCAAATATTTGTCCCACTCCCTATTAAACTGATCTGCAAATGCCCATAGCATGGACTTGATTTGTAGAGTTTAACCTCTCAACAAGACCATTAGTCTGGGGATGGTAGGGGTGGTCTTCATGTGCTTCACCCCACAGGACTTCCACAGACAAGCCAGCAGGTCTGACATGAAATTGGCACCTCTGCCAGTTAGTATTTCTTTTGGGAAACCTACCCCGCTGAAACTCTCTAACAACACATTTGCCACCTTCTCTGCCTCAATGGAGGACAAAGCCACCGCCTCAGGGTATCGTATAGCATAATCCACTACCACTAGGATATACTTTTTACCTGTGGAACTTGGGGTACTCAGAGGACCCACAATATCCATAGCTACCCTCTGAAATGGCTCCTCGATCACAGACAAAGGCATCAAAGGAGCTTTCACCTTTTCTCCTGCCTTGCCTACCTTTTGGCACTGCTCACAGATCCTGCAGTACCCTGTTACATGTCTGGAAATTCCAGGCCAGTAGAAGTTCTGCATAATATGCCTCTCTGTATGTTTTATGCCCATATGACCTGCAAAGGGAATATCATGGGCTATGGCTAGAAGTGCCAGACAGTAGGCACTAGGCACTACCAACTGTTGTACTCTCTCACCTTCTAGCCCTCCCTCAGGGGTCCACTCTCTGTACAGTAACCCTTTGTCCCAGTATACAGATTCCCCCTTTCCTTGAGAATCAGGTGCCTCCCTAGCTACTTGCCTCAGGCCTTGCAATGAAGGGTCTGAGAGCTGAGCCTGTCTCAACTCTCTCATTGTAAGCCTTCCCAGCTCCCCTTCCATAGGAGGTCTGGCATACTCTGGCAGTGGTGCCTCACTGTCAGCCTGGGTACTACTACTACTCACTTCTACCTTTGCAGTCACTCTGTCCCAGGGAACATCAGTACCCCCAAGCAGCTGTGGCTCACCTTCAGTCTCACTGCTACAGGGTAACTCCCTCCCTGAAGTAACCACATCACAGTCCTAGCTGCAAGTATGCAGTCTGTCTGGGTCTCCCCCAGGCTACCAGACTTACCTGCTTGTCTCCAAGTCTGACTGCATTTTAACTGCACAAGCACATGGTACTGCACTATCAAAATCATTCCCTATCAGTACATCTGCAGGTATATCCTCAAACACACCTACTTGCTGGCTTCATTTTCCACCCTCCCAGTCAAGGTGAACCCTAGCCAAAGGTATTTGGAATGGGATTCCTCCTAAAGCCCTGATTGGAGTAGACTGCCCAGGCAGGTAGTGCTCCGCTGTAACCATTGCAGGCTTTACAATGGTTATATCAGAGGCTGTGTCTCTCTTGGCAATGGTCTCTTTGCCATTTACTACAGTAGGATACAAACTCTGGTGGTAGTTTGGTACCCTTGTTGTGCCAAGGCAACTTACTATTAGAATTTTGTCTTTCCCACTTACTGGCTCCCTCACCTTTTGTTCCCCATCTTGCCTCCATGGACACTTGTATGCCACATGGCCCCACTGGTTGCATTCAAAACATTTCACCATAGCTCCTGGATGTGTACCTGGGACTAGTGGCTTCCCCTGCTACTGGCAGATTCTGTTGGGGCAGTCTGTGCTGCCCACCATTGGTTCCTTTAGACCCATGAGCACTAATGTGGGTCCCTTTCCTGTGTAGGGCTGCCCTGCTTGCCAGATATAGGTCTCCCTTCTTCCCCAACTCATTTGAAGTAGCACATTGTCTATCAGCTAACCAGATCCTCATGTCCTCAGGCAAAGTGGTAAGGGCTTGTTCCCTCAACAAAAGGTCTGCCAGCCCTTCAAAAGTGGTGACCTGACATCCACTTCCCCACCTATGGAAAAAAATGGTCGGTTCAGCAACATATTCACACACACTTTCATCTGCCTTGTGTCTATGCTCACAAAACATTTTCCTATACATTTCAGGTGTTAGCTTAAACAATTCTAACAAGTGATTTTAACAGCAGTATAATCAAAACATGAAATGTCAGACATTTTTGACAAAATAGTTACAACTTTACCATGGAGTAAGGGGGTCTAGAACCGTACCCAGAGCCCTTGGTCATCACCATACTGCTTGCATACCCTCTCAAACATAGGAATGAATGAAACTATCAAAATTATCCCCTCTTTAAACTGCAGAAGAAATTTACTGACCTTTCGTGCTTCTGGGGTCCAGTTACTCCCTTCCCCATTACCTCCATGACTCTGCTGAAGAGTCAGCATTTCCCACTCATGCTTCCTCTGCCGCTCCGTTTCCTCGTCTTCCATGTATAGCAGTTTCTCATTCTCCTCAGCCTGTAGACTCTGCAGTCTCTCAGCAGCATCTATCTCCAAACACCTGGCCTCCAACTCAAGTCTCTTTAGCTCCAGATGGATTTTTAAGTCCACTGCAGAAAGGTTGAGCTGTCCATTCTCCGAGGGTATTATATCTCCACTGCCAGTCTGATTGTCCTCTTGGTTGCCGTTTTCTGATGCAGCTGTAACCAAGGCTGCAATAGTCAGGTTTCCATGCACCAGTCCCCTAGCATGGCACATCTCTGCCAGCTGGCTCCTTGTCAGCTTTCCATACTCCTCTGCTGTCATTCTGCCTGCTCAACCTGACTAACTAAGCTAACAAAAGAAATAAAACAATTGTGATCTGAACTCTGAGTATTCACTGCATAGCTGATTTAGAGTACAAAACACCTTCAGATCTCACTGTACACAAGCTACAGGAATTCACTCTCCCCACATCACTACAAGCCAATTAGTATTTGCCAACCAATTAATATGTGGTGTGGATATCTCACCACTGCCAAACAATTAATATGTGACGCCCGTGCCCTGGCCCAGCAATCAAGGAGCCTCAATCCTTATCATTAACACCAGTGAGGGGTGTCTCATATAAGAGGAAAGGATAACAAATACACACAGTAAAGTGCAATTTCCCTTAAGAGCACACAGAGATCACAGTCAGACCGGGACTGGTCGCTCCCTTGCTCTCCAGATCCCCAATAAGACTCCCTACTGGCACAGCTATAGGGTCCAGATCTCAGCCTGGTCAGCAAGCTAAAACCTCCAGCACCCACTCTGTCCTAACAGTGCTTCATGTCCCTGCCCAAGTAGCTGACACACACACACACACACACACACACACACACACACACACACACACACTTTGAGAAAAGTTTATATAACCACACATACAATCTTGGGGAAGGCTGGCACAGGTTCTCCAGCTGTGCCCCCTTTTCCCAGACTATACAGTAGTACCAGCAGTCACCACCCACTAATATTTATCAGCTACTCAAAGGCCCTTAAAAGGGTGTCCAATTATTACTGTGCAATATTATTATCTGATTAGTAGTATAGCCCAGGGCTAAAGCTATTGGAGTGGCTTTATACAATTTTACCAAAGGCATGCAAGCACTCTAAAGAGCTTAAATTATCTCTACAAAGACAGCCACAGTTGGAAGGGTTTAAAAATATTTAATAACAAATAGTCAAAACACAAGGCAATACTTTTTAATACGCAGTGCTAGTCAAGAGTTCAGGGATCACAGAGAAATACTTAAAATAATTCAGTAGTACAGTTCTAACATCACAGAAAATCACATAGTCTAGTCTTTCTAGTTTCTAACTATTTCTAAGAGAAACACAAGTCTAAGATAAACTTACATATAGAAGAAGACAGTGCTGGTGAGTTGGATGGTCAAAACAAAAATGCCTAATGCTCTCTGATTCTCTCTGTTTTTAAAATCACATTCCTGGTTCACATTACATCATCTTCACACTTCCCTGGGTTCCAAGGCTAACAGAAACTACATTTACATTCTTCACCTCTGGGCAGAAACCAGAGCAATAAAGGACATTTATGCATGCAAATTCTGGCCATTAACTCTGGCCTTAAAACAATAGGCAGGATGCCTCACTCTAGACTTACTGGCTCCAAGTTTTAACATCAAAGGGTCACAACATGCTTTACTTGGTCAGTAGAGTGCACTGTTCTTACATTTTTTCCAGTACTACATGTAACACTATTTTTACCATTTAAGACAACAAGCCTGTGGTTTACATTAATATTTACAGATGACAGAATTATCTCTAAAATTATATCTGTCTAGGCTGGCAGTCTTCACCTATCTTCACCCAATCTTCACATAGTGGTTTACATTAATATTTACAGATGACAGAATTATCTCCAAAATATTATCTGTCTAGGCTGGCAGTCTTCACCTATCTTCACTCAATCTTCACAGGGGGCATTACATTCAATGACTGGTCTAATGAGGACTGAGTAAAGGGGGACAATGACATCCCTAGATCTGGAGACAATCTCTTTGATTATAAGCTGTGCAATATAGACGGCATTTCGTACAACACTAGACACATATTGGTCAAAAGTTAGGTCACTGTCCATATAAGTTCTTTAATCTTGAACAACTGGGTCAACTCTTAGGCTGTATCGTCAATGTGGTAGTTCCCTGGGATAGATAACTTTCTGAAGGATACAGTAATGCATTTTTTGCATTTAGTTTCAGACCATGATTTTGACACCAGTTATTTATTTCAGACAAACCTGCAGGATTGCTACATCATTAGGGATTCAATGACTGCTCCAAGCTTGCAGTCATTTGCAAACTTAGTCAGCCAGAGCCCTTTGATATAGGCTTTTACTTCAGAAAAAAATCACCATGTAAGAGCTGGTTCATGACAGAAAAAAGGGTGTAGAGTCTGCCCAGGTAACTAAGAAAACTCAATTCTTTGATTTTTTTTAGTTAGAAAATAAAGTAGGCTTTCTAGCTGGGCAATGCATTTGGTGAGGAATATGCCAAATGGTGTGCTATATTCTATAAATGGAATACGTTGTCAGGAAGTTCATAAAGCTAGAAAACACAGATAATCACCATAGAACGCCAAAGTTTAGTGAAGCTTTCGGGCTTTCAACCCTTCATCAGCATACACAATTTTTAATTTAATTCCATTTATATAGAGGTTCAATTCAAATCACATGATCAATACCAGCCACTAAAAATCACAGACTAATAAAAAATAAAAAACAATAAAAAAGTTACAGGCCGATGTTAGTCCTGGCCTTAATAATGCCACTAGTATAAAACCAATATTAGTATTAGTAAAACGACAGCAAGATAATTTATAATATTGTATATATTTTATTTTTATTGTTTAAAGTTGATGAATTTCACATTGTATGTTTTTGTATATTGTATTTTAAACTTTTTTATTGTTTTTTATTTTTTATTAGTCTGTGATTTTTAGTGGCTGGTATTGATCATGTGATTTGAATTGAATTTCTATATAAATGGAATTAAATTAAAAATTGCGTATGCTGATGAAGGGTTGAGAGCCCGAAAGCTTCATTAAACTTTGGCTTTCTATGGTGATTATCTGTGTTTTCTAGCTATATTCTATAAATGGCCAGATAAGGGATGAATAGAAGGAAATTATGACATCCTTAGACCTGGAGGATATACTTTAGATAAATAACTGGGCAAGATAAAATAATTTCCTAACTATCCTAACTATAGCTATATGTCAAGACTGAAGAATATTTCATTGTTTATAAAAGTACATAGACCTTTAATGACTGTGTCATTCTTAAGTGAGGTCCTGTTCATTTGGTAATGAGTATATTAGATTTTTTTCCTCAAATGTGACTATTCTACCTTTTAAGACATTAAACTTAAGGCAACAGTTGGTACATGAAGTGTTGGTTCTGGCTAGCCTCTCTTGGAGGATATGAGAATCCACAAGGAAGACAATAATATCACCTAGTCTACAGTCATCAGCGACCTATGTGCCATAGACCTTTGACAGCTACCTTCAGATTAGAGAAATAGATGTACGAGAGGAGGTGGCCAAAAACAGAGCCCTGAGGGACACCACTACTCACGTATATTTTTGATGAGAAGGTACCACCAACTCTTACTGCTTGCATTTGAACAAATATCCAACTTGCAGTCCAAAAGGTGATATAGGGGTTACATTTAGGCTAGTGAGTTTGTCAAGAATGTCAGCATGGGGAATTATATACAAGGCTTTAGTGAGGTGCAGATAGACAGTACAGGCAGACAAGCCTTTCTAATGGCATCTGTTACATTTTCAAAGAAATCACTAGATTAAGAAGACAGGATCTACATTTTATAATGCCAGCTTGATTAGGGTTGTGAATTGGCGGGCCATCAATTCCACTGTTTGTTAAGTAGACCAAGATATGTTCCACAAGTTTTAAGATACTGCTGGTGAGGGTAATGTAATGATAGTTGCCCAGGTCTTTTTGAATCCACCCTTCTGGGGTGGACCACAATGCTGTTCTCCAGAGATCAGGTACATAACCCATAGAGAAAGTAAGGTAAGTGTTCAGCAGTTTTGCACTTTGTACTAACTAGGAGACAGCCAGGTATACTGTCTGGGCCCATTAATCTATTACTTTTTGTTTTGAATAGAGCTTCTAAGATCTGGACCACACTGATTTTGATGAAAGTCTAGTGATTCAAGGGATGGAAAACGAGTGAGTAGGAAGAGATAAAACTGGAAACTAACTTGTCAGCTAGGATGTTGTTTACAAATTTGGAATCAGAATCAGCTGGAGCTCAGTGCAGATAATAGGCTTCATATAGATTTAAAAATACTTTATAGTTATCCTTGGAATAAGTATTCTATTACACTGCAAGCGACACTGAACTTCTGTCCACCACAAAGTACTGATAGAAGTGAATAGAAGGCATAAGTATTTATTTATTGTTCACAGTGTTATAGCAAGGCTGGCTTGAACGAAGTAGTACCAATTTGTAGAGGGTACTCTGCAATTAAAAAAAATCAACAGCTGACAAGCTGTCAATTATGTGATTGTATTGTTTTAGTAGATAGCATGTAAACTGTCAAATTGCCCGTTCTAAAGGTAATATAACACCTTGAAAAACATAAAAGATAGTTTTCAAGCTCTCTATAAACAATCAGAACTGCAGTCATATAATGACAATTTATAAATTGACACACTGTTCTTTAAAAAGTTTGATGCTTTACAAGCTGTTATAAAGTAATCACCACTGCAATCATTTAAAGATGCCAAGTGCCAAATAGGTATACTGACAACTAAACTAAATTCTCTCGTAACAGCTCTAAGAATCTGGTTAAGTAAATTGTTCCTGCAGACTTTTTTACCTCAGTCAGTAGCTGCTGAACTCATCCACTTGCAGAGGTAAGTGTTATATGTGCATGCAGAATTCATGTTTTACAAGGACATTTGTAAACATATGCAAATGACTTCATCTTAATGTAATTATCAGCATGGCCTGGCATGAGGGGAGTGTAAAACATTTCAATTAGAAAAAACTGTTATCTCACAGAATTTTTCAAAATGCGGGGGATGGCTGCTTGAAATTTGTTGTATTCATGTGTAAATTTGGCTTCTACTGTTGTATGATTAACACTAATTTTCAATATGTCCATTTCTGGCTGTTTAAAACTTGAAATGAAGTAAAACACTGCAGAACTCACCACCAAAGATATAAAATATTACTCTTTAATTGTAAAAACGAACAGATAAGCGCTTTCTTTATCATTGCATTTATATCTAGATTTGTCTTTGGCTGTTTTATTTTTGTGTTTAACAATTTCACGAGTATCCTCTAACATGAGTTTCTTGCTAGTCCAAGTGGCTATAAGATGCTGCACGATGATTTTGTACTTCTGATGTAGCATAACAATCCCAGATTTGACTGATGGCCCTGCCTAGATTTCCCATTCTGAATTCAGTTCGCCGTTATTTCAAGCTCAGTGTTACTTTTATGTGGCAGTGGTAGTCCCAGAAGATTTAGAATTTCTAATATGTGTGCAGTGCTGTTCATTTATTTATTAATTGAATTATTGATTTAGATTATTTTATTTTACTTATTTGTTTCTTGCATTTTGTGAACATGGTGTCCCATTGAGCCAAATCAGGGAAGACGTGTAATTTAAAACTAAAAATAAAGGTGAGCCTCATTACCTGCAAGGGGAGTACAGTAATACAACAAGTATGAGTATGGTTTTACACATCAAATACTTCATTGTGAGCATCGACTTCAAGTGTATTTAAGTGCTTGAATCCAAGCACTGTACAGAATAAAATATAAAATCAATAAATAATATAAACAAATAGCTAATAAAATGGCATAAAATAAGATAAAATGGGTTCCTATCAGAACTACGAAAACACATTTTGTCGAATGCGTTTTCATCGACACCTAAAGAGCAAACAGGCAAAACAGCGAAGCGGCTGTTCAGCAAATTCTTTCCCTGGGAAAGAAGTCGCTTGACCGCTTCATTGCTTTTCCGTGTTCTGCACTGTCGTCTCAGGGATTCCCTTGTCCAGTATAGCTCCCGAGCGTGAATGTGCAACAGTTACTGACCTTAGGGTTAGGGTGCGGGTTAAGGTAAGTGCATATGTATGAAAGTGTTTACTGGGTTTTTTTTGCATTAGATGTATGGTTGAGTTACGTGTGTATGTGTTTTCAACTGTTTACTTTTGTTTTGGGGGTTAGAATTAGGGTTAAGGTAAGTGTGTATGTGTTTGGAACTGTTTAAGTAAATGTGCAATAGTTACTGACCTTAGGGTTAGGGTGCGGGTTAAGGTAAGTGCATATGTTTTAAAATGTTTACTTTTTTGCATTAGATGTATGGTTGAGTTACGTGTGTATGCGTTTTCAGCTGTTTACTTTTGGGGGGGGTAGAATTAGGGTTAAGATATGTGTGTATATGTTTGGAAATGTTTACTATTCTTTTTGTTTTTTGATTGGAACAGTGATTTCTTTCCCTAGGAAAGAAATCGCTGTTCTGAGGTGTTAACATTTTCAGCTTTCGCTGAAAAAGGGTCAATGAAACATCGTTCGTTGATTTAAGCGTTCGATGTTTTAATATAGACCCGATAAAACAATATAAAAACATTAAAATAAGTAAATGCATGAACAGACAGTGCATGATGTATACAAAAGCTCAGCAACAAGCTATTTCAGAACAGGCCACAGTGCGGTGTGGAAAATTTAACAACTTGAGTAGAAGGAGGGTAGAGGGGGATGGGTGGAACATGGAGAAGTATAAAGGTGTGTAACAAATATAAAGTCCAAAAAATAGTGTTCACAGTGCTCTGAAAACGAACAAACCAAGAAATGTGTTGTACAAAAAGGAATTATTATGGCAACTGAGATTGGCCGCTGACTACCCACCAGGGCTTAATGAGCATATTTCAATAATGCCTATTCTTAAAGAAAAGGCTGGTTTACTGTAGTAGCACTCTCATAGTATTCTGAATACATATAATAATATCATTGTGTATATATTAAGAAGAGTTTTTATTTGTAATGAGGCATTATGCGCTTTTTTGTTTTTGTTAAACTAAGTTTTTTATTGTTGTAAACTATTACTTTTTTATAAAAAAAAAGGAACAGATGCTATTTCATTGAGTAATTATATATTCATGAGGAGGGAATTTTCACTGACATGATTGGGTATTTTGAATTAATGATCAATTAGAATTATGTATTTAAGTTTGAAATTTTACTTATCATTTTGTTCTGAGGAAGTCAAACTATTTGATGAAAGCGCTTAACAACTGTGGATTTTAACTACGTTTGTGGATATTATTTTTATATTAAAACCATCTGTGGACCCGCAACACTGTGCTTTTTTTCTTGGTGTGTAACAAATATGTCAACTGCTTGTGTATGCCACTTTGAAATGAGTGCAGAGAGTGAGAGAGCAGAGGATGGGTTATGATAAATTAAACTGTCAGAAGAAGATCTCACATTGATGATGTCTACCTCTCACTGGACTAACTGAAGGATGTTCTTTCCAGCAATTAAGTTCATAGGTAGTTATTAGGCGTGAGGTCCAGGAGACAACTGAGATACCTAGACAAATCTCCCAATTGCCCCAAAACACTGTCTGGTTAAATTATTTGCTCAGGGTCACACAACAGGCAAATGAAGGCTGATAGACATGAAACCATATGCCACATGAAGCAACTTGTTAACATCTCATAGCCTTAATTGTCAGCCCTAACTACTTGCAAGGGTAAATCATAGCCCACTCCAATATTAAACCCATGCTGCCTGGGTGGAAATCAGGAATACTAGCAATCTTAGACAATATGTAAAACCCCATTTTATATGAGGCTGCTTTTACACTGCTTAGCTCAGGTTGTATTTTCATATGATGCATGACACATTTGATTTGTCATGTGTTTAGGGTTCCAATCTTTTATACTTCTGGTGGACAGTAATGAGATTTGAATCATTTTAAAATGCATGAATGCTGGATATTTTTTCTTCTTGTGATAGCCTGCATATTAACATAAGAGAGGAGTTCTGGAAGCATTTTATAATTATACCATCTGCCATTGCCAGGGTTTAAGACGTTTAATGTAAAATTTAGTTTATACTTAAAGTTTCACATAAGCTTAAAACTCCTCTAAACTAAACCTTGAACTGTAGAAATACGAAACGAGGTCCTTGCCAGCACAAAAAACACCACAGAAAAGTCCTTAACGCACTTTTATTCTCATTAAAAACAAGCATTTTCGCCACAGGAAACTGTAGCTTCATCAGAGGAAGTATGAACAACAAAAATTACACTCCGTATTTAACATAAAAAATACAGGAAGTGACATACTGCAACTTGAACTGTCTAAGTATATTATTTTGAGTTCAAATTAGAGTATTGTCTTGCAAATCCTATTTTCTGTTACTAGTTGTAGTTCTTTATATTGTCGGTATAAGGCTGCCATTGTAAGTTACTATTATGTCAACATTTTTGTTTGCGTCAGTATACCCATAAACACACAGTTACAGATTTCTAAGGTGGTAGTGCAAATGTATCTTTTTACAGGCCTTCTGAATGAGTTGTTTTGCCTATTACTGGGTAATTAATGGACACATCTTCCTTTTGTTACTGGAATTCTTTAGGTTACATGACCTTCCACTGTACATGTAAACTCCTAATTTGATCTTTACACTCTGCAACTGCATTTATCATTCCACATGGTCTTGTTAATTGATGTTGTTCATTTACTAGTTAAGTTTTTTTCTATTAAATCCCTCATCTGAAGCAAAATACTGGATCATGCATTACGCATGGGCGGCTGGTGAATTCAAATCAAAGGGGGGCTGCAGGAGACAGTTGAATGGGTGGGGCCTACAGGAAGGGGTGTGCCCAACTAGAAAGTGGATGGGGCTATGCTCAAAATCAAAAAAACTGGGACTTTAATTAAATGCTGCAGGAGACAGTTGAATGGGTGGGGCCAACAGGAAGGGGCATGCCCAACTAGAAAGGGGGTGGGGCTATGCTCAAAACCACAAAAACTGGGACTTTAATTAAATAAGCTGCCCAGGGTGCCAAACCATCATTATAAAAGTCTAATCAAGACAAAATGAAGTGTACAAGAAAAAAATATTTCAATGCATTGGCTACATGATTGCTTACTTAACGTTTATAGGTTCATATGTAGTTACTAGGCTATCGGCTCAAGGGCCTATGTAAGCCTAGCCAACAAGGTTCCCTGGCTTACGCCACCCAAGAAAGTTATTTTCCTGTGCCACTGTCAAGCAGAGACACAGAAGTGAACCCCTGGATGTATTTCCTATTTCCCATCCACTCATCAAGATTTTTCTTGAAGAGTGCTAATGAAGAACTTTGCTTGACACAGATGGGTAGCCTGTTCCAGAGT
The DNA here is from genome assembly GCF_019279795.1 of Protopterus annectens. NCBI lineage: Eukaryota > Metazoa > Chordata > Ceratodontiformes > Protopteridae > Protopterus > Protopterus annectens. The sequence continues at coordinate 967,946,769 of NC_056741.1, forward strand.
ATGGGAAGTCTCTGGCACAGGAATCTATCCGTCCAGCATGCCCTGTTTATTGTGGTGACAAGGTTTAGGTCCCTAGAGCATGTAGCTCAGAGGGATTGGGATTTCTTTAGGTGTAACATGTCCAACAGTTCTGGGTTTGACATAGCTTTATATGTTAGGCAGAGATCACCTCAGAGTAGGCGATATGCTATGGAGTAAAGCTGGAGCTTTTTGAGGCAGTCAGTGCAGGGCATTTGTTTGAGGCCAGTAATCCTCTTTGTGAGGTACTTCTGTGGCCTTTACAGCTGCTGCAGATGTCTTGTGAGGTACATTCCAAAAGGGGCATTGTACTCTATAATGGGTCTAATGAGTGTCGAGTAGAGGGGAACAATGACCTCTTTTTTCCTGGATGAGAACCCTTTTATGATGCAGTGTGCCACGTAGAAGGACTTCCTGACTACTGTGGCGATGTGACTATCAATGACGAGACTACTGTCCACCTGGGTCCCAAGGTCTCTTATCACACATTTGGTGTTAAGTAGATTGCTGCCTATGTGGTAGTTCATGGGTACAGAGTTTTTACCAAAGAGGATGACACTGCACTTTTTGGCATTCAGCGTGAGGCCATGGCTCTGACACCAGGCATCTGTCTCAGTGAGGCCCTTCTGTAGAATATCCACATCATTTGGGGACTTGACTATGACTCCTAGTTTGCAGTCATCTGCAAACTTCGTTAGCCAGAGGCCTTTTTTGTTAGCCTGTACTTCAGAGAATTAGATACCAAACAGGAGAGGTCCCAGGATGGAACCTGTGGTACTCCACTTGTACCTGCTTTGAGGTCAGATTTGGAGTCTGCAACTTTTACAGTGTGGGTTCTGTCAGTGAGCCAGTTGGCAACCCATCTTGTGATGTAGGGATTTATACCTAGTTTAGTGACTTTAGCTATAATTCCAGAATGGGAGATGGTGTCGAAAGCCTTGGCGAGGTCAAGATAGGCTGTGTGAACAACCTTACCCTCATCTACAGCTTTGGTGACTGCCTCAAAGAAGTCGATCGGGTTCAGGAGGCATGATCTGCCTTTCACAAACCTGAACTGGGTGGGATCCAGAATTTGGAGGTTACCAATGTCTTTGTTTATGAGTTCCATGATGATACATTCCATGGCCATGCAGACCAGGCTCGTCAGGCTAATAGGTCGATAGTTCTCGGTATCAGTGGTGGCTCCCCCTTTGTGGAGTGGGATAACTGTTGCTGTGCACCATTCAGTGGCACAAAGCCTGATGCGAGGCTATTATTGAGCATAGTGCTTAAGTGGGGAGCCAGTTCATTCTGAAGTTCATGTAAAACGCAGCCTGGGATGTTGTCCGGTCCCAAGGATGCTCTGTTTTTGGCTTTAGAGAGTGCAGCTTTTACCTGCGTAGTTGTGATTACAGGGACTCTGCATTCTTTCAGTATAGATATGGGCCCTTTAGGGGGTGAGGGGGGGTAAAGTTAGCACTGAACCTATCTGCCAGGATGTCGGCGATATCAGTTGGGTCAGTAATTTCCGTGCAGTTGTGCTGTAACTCAGAGCAGATCTGGGTGTTGCCATCGAGATTCTTGACATAGCTATAGAATACTTTGTGGTTGTCCTTAGAATTAGTGGTGATTTTGTTTTTTTAGCTAGCTTTGGAGGATCTTATAAGGGATCTCAGCTTCTTACTGAGGCTGACCAGGGAGCTCCTCCACTCATGGGATTTTACTCTCTTTTGCAACAGTTTGTTCTTTCTGTTGTACAATTTGTTTATGGCAGGAGACCACCAGATTGGCTTCCTTTTTTTGAAGGATAGCATCTTGGCTCTGTTTGGGATAGCATGATCCATGCACTCGTGTAAGTGCTTATAGAGTTCATTTGTGTAGGATTCAGCAGTTGTAACTTTATTGTCCATCTACATAGGTCATGAAGTTCACCACTTCTGTCTTAAGAAGCGTGAAGTTGGCTTTGGAGAATTTTTTTACCGTGGTTTTCTTAATGGGGAGTGGGGGTGGGGGTGGGATGTGGATATCAGGGGTGATTAGCTTATGGTCGGATCGGACCAACGAGGAGTTGACTAGTCACTCATGTTGGTAATGACTAAGTCCAAGATATTGTTGCCCATGGTGGGGGTGTGGATAAGTTGATCCAGGGCATTGGAGTTTATGAATTCCAGAAAGCATTGAGCTAAGGAATTGGTACACGAGTAGTTTTCCCAGTTAATGGTGGGGTAGTTAAAGTCACCCATTATTAGGGTGTTTGGTTGAACCCTAATATTTTCCAGTACATCAAGAAATGAGGAGTGGGAATCCTGGGGCATGGTGGGGGATCTGTAGCAAGCTACAATTTGGACTGCAGTTTTGCTCAGAGTTAGTTGCACTTGGATAGCCTCGGATGCATTATGCTGAGCAACTAGCCTGGAGGTGTGGATATCCTTAATGAATATGGACACACCTCCTCCTCCTTTGGTGTTTCGGTCCAGGTTACATGGCCGAAAAGTGTAGTATGAGTTATAGCCTGGTAGTGCAGGGGTGCTCTCTGGAGCCTTGAACCAGGTCTCAGTCACTGCACAGATATCAATGTTCTTCATTTTAATGAGTGCCTCGAGTGAGTGCATTTTGAGATTTAGACTTCTAGCATTGAGTAGCATTACCCTCAGTTTTTGCTTGCCTGTTCCTGTTATGGTGGTGAATTTGTTATTTGAACCTTGCCTAAAAAAGGCAATATAGGGGTAGCAAGAGCCTTAACCAGTATCCGGAATTACAGGGGTGACAGGTGCAGGCCATCTGTGCAAAGCATCGTGGTCTGTCGACCATGTAATCCCAAGCAGACAGATACTGGATCCCCTTAGAGTGACACCAGAAGCTTAGCCAATTGTTGAAGTCAATCATTTTGTCCTTGTACTGCGGTATCATTCTGGGTGATGGCAGAATGCTACTCAGGGCTAGGGTCATACCTGCCTGGGCTACAAGATTGGAGAGCTTGTCCATGTCTCTTTTCATGTAGTCCAGGGAGGTTCATCTCAGGTCATTCACACCAACATGGACAATGGCAGAGTCATATTTGTACTTGTTGTGGAGTGACCTGAGTGCGTGGGTTATGTGACAGATCCTGGCACCCGACAGGCAGTTGACAGTAACCTTCTCCTTGTTTAACCTGGTGAGTGAGACATCAGTGTGCCTGACTATAGAGTCACCTATGACTAGTGTGTTGGGTACGTTGTTTTGCCTTATTGGCTGTGGTTGAGTGGCACACTGAGTCTGTGGGCTATGTGTCATTTGGGTTGTGTTGGGGGGTGGAGGTTGCTTGTGTTTCTGCTTTGGAGGTCTCTGTTGCTTAGACAAATTATTATTGAGAGTCTCCGCAAATGTTTTTGTGTTACTATGTGTGGATTTTGGTGGTGTAGATTTAGTGAGACTATGTGATGAGTGTGGTGCGGTGCAAATGTTTACCTTCTCCTCATGACTGTCAAGTTCAGTCTTGGTTGGAGAGAGCTTTACCTCCAGTTTGGCTAGATAAGTGCATCTCTCACAGGTTGTAGTGTTGGGTGGTAGGTGGAGAGGGTTGTCTGTGTACATGAGGCAATTTCTACATTGCCTCAAGATGCCCAGATTCATCAGATAGACAGGAGAGAACACTGGGAGCTGACCCTTGAACATGCCTGAATAAAAAATATTTCCTCTAGATAAGTGAGGAAAATGAGTACAAGAGCTGTTTTTCTCTAAGCAAGTGAGAAAAGTAAGTACAAAAACTGTTTTCCTCTAGGTAATGAGGAAGGTTGAGTGATATGGTAATTCGTAGCTTATTTAGTGCTTACAAGTTCTGAACAAGTGCTAAGCACGAATAAGCAAATGTAAGTGCTAAAACTAAGAATCTGTATCTGCACTAGACAAGTTACAGGACAGAAACAAGTGCAAATGCAGGCTTTCAAATCAGAAAGTTGAGAGACATGGAAGAGATTGCCCAAATGGCCAATAACTACAATTACTCATCCAGAACCACTTCTTATATGGTAGACAGGTTACCTAGTGCTTACCACTCTCACTGATAAGCTAGAAGGCTTCCCTCCAACACAGAAAGACTTGGGGGGGGGGGGGCTCAGAAGCTTACATACAGTCCTGGATACAGCAAATCTGTATCTGGAACACTAGTTACATGAAAGGTAGGAAACAGGTTTTTTTTTTTGTTTTTTTTTTACAGAAAAGTAGCAAAAACAGTAGTAAAAACAATTCACATGCAGTGCAAGCTAGCACACTTGAGTATGTAGCAATATTAGACCAAACACAGTTTAAAAAATGCAATTAAATTAAAAAGGACGAAAAGCAAGTGCAGAAAGAGTTTATTAGGTAGAATGTGGTAAAGAGATGGGACTGGGGGAGTGTCCCAGGTCAAATCTACAGTGGGGTGGGCAACTGCAAAAGCCACCAAATTTAAACTACAAGCCAAAAATAGGGATGGTGGTGAGACAAACAGTTTCAAGAGATCTAAGCAACAGCTAACAGTATAAACTCTAAAACAAAAAAATATATACTTAGCTCTGTATATTTGCAGATAGATTGGAAAGCAGTCTCTCAGAACAGGGAGACCACAGTTTCAACAGAGATCTAAGCCACAATTAAACTCTAAAGCCAAAAAAATATATACTCAGCTCTGTATATTTGCAGATAGATTGGAAAGCAGTCTCTCAGAACACAGGTTGCAGCAATTAAATGCAGGCTGTTACTAACAGGTCTAATTTTATGCAAGTGATCCATGAGTTAGATAACACACAAGCTGTAAAAAACAGTTATACCAACTGAAGACACGGCAGAAAATGGGGGGGGGGGGGCAGTTTCAACAGAGATCTAAGCAACAACTAACAGTACAAACTCTAAAACCAAAAAATATACTCTGCTCTGTATCTTTCCAGGTAGATTGAAAAGCAGTGTCTCAGAACAGGGAGACAACAGTTTCAACAGAGATCAAAGCAACAATTAACAAACTCTAAAACCAAAAAATATATACTCAGCTCTGTATATTTGCAGATAGATTGGAAAACAGTCTCTCAGAACACAGGTTCCAGCAATTTAAAGAGTAAAAAAAATAAAAATTAAAATAAAACGTTTATATGGAAACAAAAAAGTTGTGATGCATGAAAAAATAAATTACTTTTTAAATGCATTACTGGAATCGCAGTTAAAATCAAGTATAAAAAAAACAAGCAGTACTTAACTCAAACCACTTCTTGCGCTGCAGTTCCAATTATAATGTATATTCAGCTATATAAAAGTACCAAGTAACATGCTGAAAGTAGCAATCTCTGTGATACCAAAACAGTGTAAGAAACTTCTCTGCATGGAAGATTTTCAGTCCATATATCTCTAATTAATCACTGTATATTAATCAGATCAGACAACAGTAGTAGAAGTAGCGAACTTAAACTCATCTTAAGTTAAAAAAAAACATATATATATATATATATATATATATATATATATATATATATATATATATATATAATATGAAATATTGTACAGAATTACTAAGTATTTGAAAGTAATCCAAACAAGGCAGGCAGTCTGTTTCCAGTTGAAAATCCTTTATTAAGTACACAGACGTGATCCAAGTAAAACAAAATTAACAGAGTAATAGTTTCCTCACAAGCTTTCTAAATATAGATATACTTTTTATCAGGCAAGGGAGTTGTTTATTGTGCTGTAAAACAAAGTGTTATTGGAACACATGTTAAATTCACATCCCTTCCCTAATCAGTGTGACATTCGAGCTGGTCATCCCTCCCCCCCCACCACATGTAAAAATGCTTCTTATCCAAAAAAAGACCAGCTGCCTGGCAACAACTATTTACTTGTTTCATGGGGAAAACATGATGAAAGTAAGAAATGAACAGCAAACAAGAAGCAAGCTCAATATAAATTGCTTAAAGGATTACTGCACAGGTTATGGACCACACATAATTGATTGGCATTTTGTTTAGTTTACAGGTATAGCCTGCAAAGATGACTGCACATCTCCAACAAATATAAGCATTGCACATAATTATAAAATAATTATTGCAGTTGGCTCCCACCACATCATTCCCCATGTAGTAGCTACGGCCCTACAACCTGCTGTCTTACTGTGTTTCCTCTAAGTTCAAAAAACTCTCAGAAAAGGGAAAACTGTAAGAAAAGAATAAACAAAAAATGTTCTTTAAAGCTACACAGCATCAATGAAAACATTTTATGGTACAAGCATAAAAACAACTTAGATTAATACATTTGCAATGTGAAGCCACACAGTAACATACATACCACTTAATTTGTTGACATTGTGTAATACAATAATCAATCCATAGTGTTTCCAATTAAATTATTAGCTCTGGTTTGCCTACATAATTGCATTAGCATTTTATTTGATCTGCTTGTTTTCTGAGAGCTACATTCTCTAAATTATTGACATCTTTGTATTTATTCTAATAGCTCCATAGAACAACTTTGATTAAATTGTGAATTAACTTCCTGTGCTGTTGTTTTCCCCAGACTAGTTTTTGCATATGGTTGCAATAAATTCATATTGAACTAGATTAAAATATGAATCAGTAATATATACATAATTACCAGATTGTACTATATTTTAAGCTTTTTTACTTTAACTCTAAACTTTTCTTCAGCAATTTTGCACTACATTGCTAATGTACGTAAGATAGTTAACATCTGAATCACAGAGTTGTCACCTGTTATGCATGTAACAAAATTTTGGGATAAATTCATGTATGAATTCTGTTGAAGAATGGCTCCTTAAAGAAGAGATAATTCAAGTACTGTTAACAGAAAAAAAATCCAAAATTTTTTTTGCAAGAAGGTAGAAAAGCATCCGCTGTCATAGTGTCACTAACTCCGTGGCATACTAACTCTGCGGCATGCAGACATGAAGCTCTGACTACAAGCTTAATGATATGTGTATGTCAAGTTGCTTAAGTCCTGGAACAGCCAGAGTGAGAAGGCTGGGACTGAGTTGTTGCTGCTGGCATTAAGGCACCTCTGGCTTGCCACTAGGATGACTTCTAGAGGGAGCTGCTACACCCATGAAGCAGAGGCCTGCCAAACACACATTGCCTCTGTTCAAGAGCAGTCGCTGTTGAGGTCAACATGTGAAGGCACACCTCCCACACCAAGTCAGCACTTAAGTGGTGCTTGAAACAGCCACTGTGGGGAGGGGGTTCTGTAAGAGGGAGGTTAGGCCACTCCATCAGACCAGGAAGCTGTCCCATTCCCTAGCACCTGTGTCTTGCCATAAGGGGAGCAAATGGGATAATTCGACACCCAGGATGGGAAAGAAAAAGAATGGGTTGCCTGTCCTCTTCTCCAAAAGAATAAGCAGGCCAGTTAGATAAAGATAGCGAAGCTTCTTGATAGTTTCAGTGGAGAAGCAAGGAAACAATAAAAAAGGAAACATTGTCATTGTGACCACATGAACTTCAGTTAATTGGCTCTTTTATCACAGAATCTAAAAGTCATGTTTCTATGGGGGAGATTCAGTTTTCACCAATTAACATGACCATTGTTATTTTTTTTTCATTTATAATTGGACAAACATAATAAAATATATCTGGCAGTTAATATAAACTGTTAATGGGTTGCTTGCTGTAGTCAAGGGTACAAAGTTTCATTCTTTCCACCTTCCCTTACTTACTGCATTATTCTGAGAAAGTCACTGAGCAGACCGTGCACCTGGATCACCCATGAAAAGGGATATGTGTGTTCAGTGGGTCTATCTGGTTAACAAATGTATACAAAAAAAAAAAAAAACGGGATCACACGGCAATATTGATCAGTTCTCACAGCCCCTGCATCTACTTAGGCAGGGCTGGATTTTGCTAATACCATCAATACTTTTCTCATGAGAGTGTCTCTATTATTCAGGCTGCTGAACAATTTCCCAAAACATTCTTCCCTCCCTCACACACTATTTTGTATGACTGCATTCTCACCTGAAGCAGCACATAATCCTGCTACAGGACAGTTTCCAGAGCTACAATTTGACTGTTATAATTGATAATAAAATATAGACTGCATCTCCTTTCAGATTAGAATATAACTTTCAGTTACAAACTGCTCACTCATAAGATGCCATTTATAAATTCATATTTAAGACTGCATTTTTCATATAGCAACTTGTAAAAACTAAGCGTTAGGAGCACAATAAGAGCCAGCAGAAAATAAAAACATGAACTGTTTATTTGTAAGCGCTTTCGGTGTGGACTATGCCTCACCTTCCTCAGACAAAAGGTAAAAATCAATTAACATCCTTTGTATAAACAAATTAAAAATAAATCATTCAATTATTAATCCCTAACATGATTTGTTAAAAGGCTAGTGACTTTACTTGTAAAAAACAAGTCATTTTTTCAATGTTAAAGCGTCTCACTCGAGAAAGCATATTGCACTAAATGCAATTTAAACTATGACATTGTCACTTCAAATTCATCAAATTGAACATCAAATAAGTCCACTAAAATGTGGTGAAAAATGTTAAAAAATATAAACGTATATAAGTGTAAACATATATTAAATGTTAGGACATGAGGTATACAATTATATACAAATATATGCAAGTATGTGTATGTATTATGGGGTGGGCGGTCGAAAAAGTGTGTGCCTCCTATGGCATATTGAGCTAAAGTAATCAGTTAGATACTTTTTACTGAATGGTGCAGATGTCAGTGTGATTGTAGCTATGGTACATCAATGTACATGTTGAATAAAAAATACTAAATAATGTTGATTATAAATTACTAAAAATATAAAATAAAATAAAATAAATTATAAAGTAATGAAAAATATATGTGTGTAGGTAACTTGGCATAGGTTACCTAGCAAATGTGAATGAAGTTCAAAAACCCCCATTTTAAATCAAGCAGACAAAGCACAATGTGCATATCTTAAAGAATGCTAAACCATTCTTACGTTAAGTAATAACTCATCATACAATTATTGGTGTTTAAGCGAAAGTGTATGGATGTAAAAGTAGATATGCATGTGTAAATGAATGTGTTAAACTGTCTAAAATATAAATGCAAGTCATCTTTTCAAAGCATATAGTTTCAATATACATTTGATAGATAAATTCTCATTGAGACCTGGCGGAATATGTGCACCTGTTTTAATTTGCCATATCAATTCATCTATTTCTAATAAAACCTGCCATGGTCCACCCGTAATATCATAAGGTCTATGTTGTAAAACGGCAAATTTAAAATTATGTCCGGGACATTCCAAAATGTGTTTGGCCAGTGCATTATTGATGTCTCCTTTCCCTATGGCATAGCAATGTTCGTATATTCGCTGTTTTAATTTTCTTTCTGTTTTGCCAATGTAATAAGCATTACATTGACCACATAGGGCTACATAGGTGACACTTCTAGTGTCACAATTATGTCTGAATTATTATGAATTATTTTCATATAGCAGCATAAACAAAAGTTCCATCAGAGTGTTAGCTGGTGATACAGGAATTATTTTGTGCGGTTAGGACTAAATATTATGCAAATGCAATATAGATGCAGCCTCCTTCTTTAGAAAACCATTCTTTCAGTTTTTAAGGATTCTCTTCTGTACTTTATTGCATGTAAAAGTATGACACTTAAACAACAGGACTAGGATTTAACACGATTAAGAACTAAACCCTTGTTTCAGCTTCATTCTGCCACAATACTTGTTTTATCTCTAGGCTTGGCCATGCCTATTGTCTGTCTAAAAAAACTTGTTCTGTTCAGTCTACTCAACTTCTTATCACATAAATAAAAACACTGTATAATGAAATAGAAAGATAACCAGTTCTCTCCAGTCTACAACTTTCTAAATGCAAAAATACTGACATTATTTCAGATCAACTACCGAAGAAAAATTATGCCTAATTTTAAAACTTTGTTTGGTACAACCAGCACCCCAGACTTGAAAACTTCTTTACCAAAGGGATATTGCACTTGGATTTTCCAACAGTAACATCATTTTCTTTCAGCAGATGTAGAATTCCTACACCACAGCATTGGCCGGTACTTCTTACAGGAGCCATATCACTCTTGTGCCTCAGGATCTGCTTTGGCTACTTGAAGTGAAGACAGTCTTTATATTGGAATTACCAGGCCATTCATGGTCTGGATCACATCTGTTGGCAACTATTACTGCCCTCCCATAACCCTGTCAGCAACTCAGGTCATCAGTTTAGAGTTGATGATCATTCTGAGGTCTCAGCTTGACACTTCGGTTAAAAATTATTATTATTATTTTCTACCTGGCATCATTCCTTTTTAAAATCCTGCCCTTCTTAATCTGAGCATACAAGACTAAGACCTTATTTTGGATGTCCCTTAAATTGTATCTTTCACTAATCCATTCAGTGTCTTTATAGGGACTTAGTTATACATTTAGATTTCAGTGAATTGCAATCTGAACACTGACTTTTTCTTCCTTTCTCCATACTTAGATAAATTACCTTAATTAATAAATGTTAAGATTAAGGGTGTCCATATATTTTCAGTTATACACCACGCTAAGAAGGCTCAAGTCAGAGTGGAGTAGCAAGGAGATTTTGGGAGCCAGGCTAACATTTGCACAGAACATCAGGATTGGGAATATTACTTATAATTATATACTCTAGTCTGCAGTGAGCCACAGGTTACTAAGTCTACCAGGTGACATTAATGCATTTCTGCAGCAATTTCCTGACTTACATTTCACCTGGGTTTTTGTGCACATAAGACTACATATCTTGCAGGTTGCAATATCTTGATCAACAATAACTCATGGAATTGCGTATCTGAATGACTCCAAATCATGGTGCTGTTTCTGTTCACAGACATTAAATGCCATTTATTTGACATGGTATCACAGCTAGCCTCTTGTTCTGAAAACTAGCTGGTCCATTTCCATGTAGGAGTCCATATCAAAATTGTCATCATTCATTGGCTGATTCACTTTTGTGGTCTTAGCATACTCCTGTAGCCTTTACAGCTAGAATGGACTTAGATGCTACTTTAGAAGAGGTTGTGTGGGCCAATTCATTTTAACCCATTGTTATTAATACCCTGATTAATGTCCTGTCAAAAACCTTAGATTAGCTCCTGTTAGTGTTCATGCTCTGTCTCAGTAAGGGAACTAAAATGATTTGAATATGAATTTGCTGTACTAATGGGAGAAAACAGTGCAACAGATCATTGTTGGTATCAGCAAGTAGAAATCTGTTTTAACAAGTTAAAACTCTTATCTACATGCCTTCCACATGTTTCACACAGCTCACCTCTTCCATACCACTAACTATCTATGATATCAGTCTTGCCTAATGGTTTCAGTATTTACTGTCAAGCAATGCAATGAGCTAGGCCAATTATTTATACTTATTGATGTATCTGTCTGTATGTCTTAACTGGGCGTATATTCTCCTGGGCATGACATGTTTTCAGTGGAGTCCAAAGGAAAAAAGCTCCAAAACTACTGTACTTGTAACAGCAAAAAAAGCAATAAAAAAAGATGGCATCAATTCAACACATGTACTACAAGCTGACATGGGAAATATAAATGCAGCTAAACATTAAACAAAACAAAATGGTTAGTATGCACAAAAATAAAACAGTGTAAGAAACTTCTCTGTGGAAGATTTTCAGTCCATATATTTCTAGTTAATCACTGTATATTAATCAGATCAGACAATAGTAGTAGAAGTAGCGAATGTAAACTCGTCAAGTCAAAAAGTAATAATAGAAAATATATAATTCTACAGCATTACTAAGTATTTGAAAGTAATCCAAGCAAGGCAGGCAGTCTGTTTCCAGTCGAAAATCCTTTATTAAGTACACAGACAAGCGATCCAAGTAAAACAAAAATAGAGTAATAATTTCCTCACAAGCTTTCTAAATATATATATATACTTTTTATCAGGCATGGGAGTGGTTTATTGTGCTGTAAAACAAAGTGTTATTGGTACACATGTTAAATTCACATCCCTTCCCCATCAGTGTGACATTGACCCACTACACTTTAGTGGGTTGTTTTGAGACTTCGGGGATACCACGGAGATTACTTGTTTTATGCACAAAAATAACATGCAAAATGATAACAGTTGCGGGCATGTGCATGTACATGAAGAGAAAGATATAGAAAGTACAATGAAAATATCGTGATGGCATGTTTCATATGACAGCAATAAATAAATATTGTTTTTAGATTATCTGTAGAAATGTGAGAATATTTTGATGGCCACTCTCACTGTAATATGTCTGAAGTTAAATGAATACTATTCTATAGTTTGCCAGCACAAAATGAGCAGGAGGATTCATCAAAGGGATGCACTGAATTTTGGCACAGATGTTAGGTACAAAATCAATAACCTCAAGTTATCCTGTGGTTGATATTTTCTAATGACATTCAGAGGACTATGAGAGTTTATGAACAAAGGCTACATTCAAGCCGCTGTTCAGATAAAAAAAGGAAGAACAATGGGGGGCCTGGAATGATAAATACAGATAAAAACAGGAAGACCGATGGGTGGGGAGTGGTCTGGAATGATAAAATCATCAAATAGCTTACTGAATATTTGGCAATGAAGGTTGTTACAAACATGGGATGAACAGAATAGTGAAGGACTATGATACATAATAACAATAGGATGGTGTTCCTTTGGAGATAGACTAAGAGTATAGTTAACATGCTTCTTTAGCCACAGACTGATCAACAGTGTTAGTGAGCTATTCTATGGTATATCGCAGCCTGACTTTTCAGAAATAGCAGTATTTATTCTATTATTATTAAGGTTCATTGGTAGATACTAGGCATGCAGTCCAGGATACCTTTGAGAAGCACAGCCCAAACCCCCAAAAGCACTTTCTAGTTAAATGAGTTTCTCAGAGTCACACAGTGGGCAAATGGAGGATGAGAGAATCAAACCATGGACTTAGAAGTAAGGCTGATTTTAAGAAGGTGCTGAATATGTTTTACTTATAGGTATTTCTAAATTATTTTAATCTACCTGGCAATAGTAACAGAGAAATATGGATGTAGCACCTCTGTTAAGTGGGACAGAAAGTGTTTTTTTTTTTTTATACTAGATGTATTCTGCCTGTTTAATAGAATGGTATTTACAACAGTGACATGTTAGGCTATGGCTTTAGTGGAAATGTTATCTTTGCCTTATTTCTGACCTATAAATATTGTACGGGATCATCAAGTAATATAATTTTGTGACAAAGTGATCAGAAGTGCTCACTACTTGCCAATATATTCTTTATAAGGCAGGGATCCAAAGAAGATGAGCTTATGGATAGGCCACATGCTGGTCAGTATAATTAGAAATGTAGAAATAAAATAATTTAAAAAAAAACTCAGCCAGATTTAACCTTTGCAACAGTGTTTACTTAATGCCTTTAAGAAAATGAATAAAGGAGTTCAAGTAAAAAAATATTGTGTTCCTATTAGAGCAAAAATGTTGAGTTTTGATTACCTAGATAGGATACCAGATAACAGATAAAAGTGAATTATCAATAAAACTGACAGCTGTCACTCTAACCTCAAGAGCTGATAGCAACAAAAGTACTATTCAGCCAAGGATACTTTCATGACTAAAGGACTTTTGATCTGATGGCCAGGATGATATGTTGGAATATAGAAATAAGCTGTCTGGATAATTGACCATAACTTTCTACTACTAACCTTTAGTAAATGCTCATGTCACCAAAACTTTTAACTTATGAACTAATATTCAAAGTTATGCAATGTGGGGTTTTATCATCTGGATAATAAAAACTACTGCTTCACTCACTCTCGTCTTCCTCACCAATGAGGTTTTGTCCGATCTTAAGCTGTCGAATTAAGGGGTATGTTCAATATTGAAAATGTTAAAGAATATTTATTACAAATATCAAGTTTTTATTAAGAATATCAAGTTGTATTAACTAATCCAGTTTTATTGGGTGTTATGAAGTATATTATGCCACGCTTTAAATTGCCTTCCTTTGGGGATGGTCGTTCATCTTGCTAGGTGGTCGTTCAGCTACCTGTCCCAATTATTTGCCAACCTTAGGATTTCTTGTTGGCTGACCCAAACTGAACCTTTGGATTAGGTCCTCATATCTTACCTGTAGGGAAAGAGGTTAAAAGTAGCAAAATGGCTAGGAGCTGAAATCCCCATGAGCCAGGTTCATAGGTTCATAGGTTCATAGGTTGGTACTAGGTTATCGGCCCTAGAGCCTATGCAAGCCTAGCCATAACAATTCCCTGGATATTTCTTCTCACAATATTTACTTCTCCAGGCCCCTGTCTAGCAGGGCGACTGACATGATCCCCTGGGTGAATTTCCTATCTCCCATCCAATCATCAAGGTTCCTTTTGAAATGGGCCAATGAGGCGCTCTGCTTGATATGTATGGGCAGTCTATTCCAGACTATGGGGAGTCTCTGGGTCAGGAACCTATCCCTCCAGCATGTTTTGTTCATTGTGATGACAAGGTTTAGATCCCTGGAGCGTGTGGCTTTGAGGGATTGGGATTTCTTTAAGTGGAGCATGTCCAACAGCTCAGGGTTTGACATGGCCTTGTATGTTAAGCAGAGATCGCCTCTGAGTAGATGATATACCACAGAGTATAGCTGGAGTTTTTTTAGATGGTCAGTATATGGCATCTGCTTTAGGCCTGTGATTCTTTTAGTGAGGTATTTCTGTGGCCTTTCAAGCTGTTGTAGATGTCTTGTGAGGTACATACCAAATGGGGCATTATACTTTATAATGGGTCTAATGAGGGATGAGTACAGTGGGACAATGACCTCCTTTTTTCTGGATGAAAAGCCCTTAGTGATGAGGTGTGCCACATAGAAGGATTTCCTGACTGTTGTGGCAATGTGGTTATCGAAAGTGAGACCACTGTCCACCTGTGTCCCTAAGTCTCTCATTACACTTTCGATGTTCAGTGTCTTGCCACCTATGTGGTAATTCATGGGTACATGTTTTTTTCCAAAGGGGATAACTGTACATTTCTTGGCATTAATCTTGAGCCCATGGCTCTGGCACCAGGCATCTGTTTCTGTAAGGCCCTTTTGTAGAATATCCACGTCATTTGGGGATTCAATAATGGCTCCCAGTTTGCAGTCATCTGCAAACATTGTTAGCCAGAGTCCCTTAGTGTCCCAGAGAAGTAGATGCCAAACAAGAGTGGTCCCAGGACTGAACCCTAAGGTACTCCACTTGTCACTTGTCTGGAGCTGGATTTGGAGTCGGCTGCTTTTACTGTCTGGGTTCTGTCAATAAGCCAGTTAGCAACCCATCGAGTGATGTAGGGATTTATGTCCAGCTTAGTAAGTTTATCTATGATTCCAGAGTGGGGGATGGTGTCAACGGCCTTGGCGAGGTACAGATAGGCTGTGTGGACTGCCTTACCCTCGTCCACAGCTCTGGAGACTGATTCGAAGAAGTCAATCAGATTCAGGAGACAAGATTGGTCTCTCAGTTTGAATTCCAGGTTCTAAAGCCTATCAGTGTGACTGTTCTGTGTCAAACCTGTAGGTAGAGAGGTTATAAACTGTAGCAAATTGTTAAGAGCAGAAATATCAGTTAAAAAATCTAGGAGATCAATCGTTCATTCATCCAAAGCCTTTACTGGTATCTTAAAAGGAAGTAGTCTGAGTGCTGTTTAGTACTAATCAAACAAGGGAAATCTAGCTCAATATATAGCAAAGTTAAGGGGTGTGCCTGGTTTAATCTACCAATCACCATGAATGTGTGTGTGAGTGGTAGTTGCCTTTATTGCGTAATAGTTAATGATGAGTTGGGGATGCCCCGGTTTCCCTTGCTCACAATCAGTTCATTAAACCTTTGTGTTAAAGTACATTTTAGTCTGAAGAATATCTTACATAAAGCAAGTAAAAATTTCCAACCAGCAATCCAGTTAAGTGGGATCCATGTGTATAATGAAGGGCAAGGGGCCCACTTCAGTTTCATGTAGCAATGAAAGATACCTGCTCGAGCGATCTCCCCATGTGTGTGGTGGCTGAGGGAGTACAGCATGGGAAATACAATTTTTGGGTTCCCTTCTAGTCCTGTGGGAACTGGAATTATTTTATTAAGAAATAATAAGGGGGTCTAGTAAATTTTTGTGAAAATCAAAGCTAGCTAAGAGGTCCAGTTGAGAATAAGGAGAATTGGACATTGACCACTGACATAGGGATGGTGCTTTCAGAGCCTTCATCAGGAATGCTTTCTGAGGTAAAAATAACCATTCTGAACTAAAGTCAATTTCAAAAGCATGTGGATAAGGGTTATTACTTTACAGCAACACTATTTAATTATTTAAATATCCACAAGCAAGGGATAATCCTTAATGTGGAAATCTTTTTATGGCTTTCTGTGAGAGGGAAACCCACCAGAAAATGGGGCTGAGAGGAAGAAGAACATGTGAGGGGTCCAGGGGGAGGTGGTGTGGATGGGGAGGCTGCAGTGTCTAAGGTGACTGTCTAATTTATGGGAACTTGAGTGGCCAAACGATTGATCAAGAGGAGTATTCAAGGTAAGGATCTAATGATCCAATCTTGAGCAATGATCGGCCGCAAGATTAAACACAGGAGGCTCAAAAGGAGAGCAGAGACCAAGACCAACCTAGGGTCAACAGTTCATTTCATATTAATCATCAGAAGGTGGGCTTGAAGGACATGTCAGGATGAGCCCAGGCATGTGTCTCATCACCCAGGAAATGGGGGGTGAATCTGATAATAAGGAGGGAGCCAGAAAAATATAGGGATAGGTGTGTCAGAAGTCTAAGCTGTGGACTGGCCCAACCAAGGATAAAGTTTTTAACCTCATGAAGGACAACTTTAAAATAGTAACATCTCAGAGTAGCCACCTGATGTCTCATCATCAGGTTAAACAAATAGAAATAATTATAATCAAAGAGTGAGTATTAAAATCAAGTGAAGGGAAGAAACGATCGGGCAGAAATTAAAAATTGAAGAGGCATGACCTGGGCCTTAAAAACATAATGAATTCTACAGAATAAAAGTCAAATGAATTAAAAAGTATCTATTGTGTGTCTATACTAATAGAAACAATACCGAGGAGTGGAATGAAGAGCTCAATAAAACCCCTAGAGCAACAAGTTGTCAATCATTCCAAAATAAAGGAGTGGGTTTAGGGGAATTGCTAAGAACTACAAAGTGGTGGAGTGGGAAAAAAAACAAAAGGGGAGGAGAGTGTGTGACTAAAGTGGGAGCCTTAAAGACTAATAAAAATACAGCCCAAATAAATCAAAATAAAATCACGTATAATTTCCTCCTTAATTAATAAAAAATGTAGGCTGAAGAAAATAGGGAAATGAGAAAGAGGTGTTGATATAAATATAAACTGAATCAAATCTGTTGAAGGGCCTTGACCTAAACATAAAAATAAAAACAATTTTTATTTGGTGTCTTTTGGGAATTAAACAGGGTCTGGAAAAAAACTGTTAGGTTAGAGTCAAATAGGAGCCCCAGTATTGAAGTCCAGTTAATGTGATAGTTCAATTGCTCGAGTAAAATGGAGAGAACAGGTTGTATCCTCCTGAAAGAAAAACATAAAATAAAACACCTTTAAATTGAAAATATTTCAGCAAAGCTGCCTGAAGTGTCAGAATTAGAAAATATCATAACCAAATATCAAATATTAAAATCTAGCTGGAGGAAAGGCAAGGTGGGGCAAAAATAAAAACATTGAAGAGCCATGAAAAGGGCCTTAAAAACACAATGTACTCAAGAACACAAAGCTAAATGACCGAAAAAAAATAAATTGCGTGAGCATATTAAAGGAGATAATACTGAGGAGGGGCCCAATACATTAACAGAGGAAATACTGAGGAGGGACCCAATACATTAACAGAGGAAATACTGAGGTGTGGCCCAATAAGCCCAATAAAACCCCTGGAGTGATGAATTGTCACTCCATATGAAATAAGGGGGGGGAGGTTGGGGGATGGGAGTGTGTAGGTGGTTGTGTTGGGGGGAAGGGGGGTGGCATAATTGCAAAGAACTAAAAAGTGGTGGAGGGGAAAAATTAAAAGGGGGGTGTGTGCCTGCAGCAGGAACACTAAAAACTACTAACAACAAAGATCAGGCAGATCAAAATAATCAAGCAAATCAAAAATATCACGTATGACTATATTATTATGAGAAGGTGGTGTTAAAACAAATATGAATTAAATACAATGAAATGAAGAATGCTGACCTGAAAATTACAGATGTTTGAAGTGGTGCCTTTCAGGAATTTTACAAGGTCAGGAAGAAACTGTGTTTGGTTAGAGTCCATTATGACCCCAAGATGAAAGTTCGGTTAATGGAATGGTTCAGTGGAAGTTCTTGTGATCCAGTTTCCTAAGGTTCAGAACTGGTATGATAGATTCCATGGTGATGAGCCCTTGATGTTTCCTTGCTCTGAGCCAGATTTGCCAGATCAGTTCTCCTTTCTCCAGCAGATCATTGTAGCAGCCATTGAGTGGAACCTTAGGAATATGGTCAGGATGTGGAAGGTAAACTTGTTATGTCTAGAGTGTGAAACTGCATGCAGCACGAGGAGGGTTGTCTTGTTCAGATAGCAGAGGTCATGGAGGTGTTTAGCTACCCTGGTCATGAGTTGACTGATCATCTTTCCAATGTAGAATGCATTGCACCTCATGCATTTGGCCCAATAAACAACTCCTGCAGTATTACAGTCCCCCCAGACTGAAGCATTAAATAGTTTTCGGTTGCTCGGGCAGAAAAAACTCTTTTTGTCACTCAAGTAGGTGCAATAAAGCCAGGTTGAGGAGCGCAGGGTTATGTCCCTCCTTCTGTGGCTGTGGGTGTTCTAGTCTTCTTTAGGTGGTCCCTTATGTTCCTTCCCCTTCTAGCTGTGAAGCTGGGACTTGTAGGAAAGATATGTCCAAAAGTCCTGTTCCCTGTAATAATGACCCAGTTGTCTCTAATGATTTTTTGGATGTCTCAGTAGTCTAGTGAGTAGTCCAAAGCCATGCTCAGTTTAAATTGGTTGTTAAAGTCATGGGAATACGGGGTTTGGTGTCCAGTGTATGATCGGAAGATCTCCTGGCTCTTCTGACTGATGATCGAGGTGAGGATATCATGGAGTAGTCTGCTGGTGTAGCCTCTAGCCAGGAAATCCCTTTCAAGTTCACTGATGTTCTTGAGAAAATCCTCTGGCTCCTAGGACGATCTGGCTACACTCTATCCTTGTGATTTTATGATGTTTTTCTTCAGTCGTAAGGGATGTATGCTTTTGGCATGTGAAAGTATGTTGACCCTGGTGGGTTTGCGACAGAGGTCATGTGTTACATTGTGCTGGTCCATGGTCTTCTTAATCAGGAAGTCCAAAAATCCTAGGTCGTGTCTCCTCAATTTTTAATTTTTGCATGACCATTTCTTTCTCTCGCTCACTTTTAATGCTCACTATTTGGTTATAATCATTTCTATTTTTTAACTTGATGCTGACACATCAGGTGGCTACTCTAAGAGGTTACTATTTTAAAGTTCTCCTTCATGAATTTACCAACCTTATCCTTGGTTGGGCCAGTCCACAGCTTAGTCTTCCGACACACCTACCCCCATATGTTTCTGGCTCCCTCCTTATTATCGGTTTCACCCCCCCCACACACCATTTCCTGGGTGACAAGATACATGCCTGGGCTAATCCTGACATGTCCTTCAAGCCCACCTTCTGCTGATTAATATCAAACTAACAGTAGACCCCAGGCTGCTCTTGGTCTCTTCTCTCCTCTTGAGCCTCCTGTGATTAATCTTGCGGCCGATCATAGCTCAAAATTGGATCATTTGAATTGCACCCTGAATACACCACTTGATCACTTGTTCAGCTGCTCGGGTTTCCACAAATCAGACAGTTACCTTAGACACCGCAGCCTCACCATCCACACCACCTCCCCCCAGCCCCCCTCACATGTTCTTCTCCCTCTCAGTCCCATTTTCCAGTGGATTTCCCTCACATAGAAACCAGTAAAAAGATTTCCATATTAAGGATTATCCCCTCCTTGTGGATATTTTAATAATTAGTGTCACTGTAAAGTAATGACCCTTATTTGTGCATGTTTGAAATTGACTTTACTTCAGAAGGGTTATTTTTACCCCAGGAAGCGTTCCTGACAAAGGCTCTGAAAGTACCGTCCCAATGTCAGTGCTCACTCTCCAATTCTCCTTGTTCTCAACTGGTCCTCGTAGCTAGCTTTGATTTTCACAACATTTTACCAGACCCCTTATTATTTCCTAATAAAATAATCCCAGTTCCTACAGGACTGGAATGGAATGAAAAAATTATGCCTCCAACACACCCACCCTCTGCACCACTCCCCCAGTCACCATACACACTGGGAGATCCCTCGAGTAAGTATCCTTCACTGCTACACAAAATTGAAATGGGTCCCTTGCCCTTCCTTATAAACATGGACGCTGCTTAACTAGATTGTTGGTTGGAAATTTTTACTTGCTTTAGGTAAAATGTTCTTCAGTTTAAAATGTACTTTAACACAAAGGCTTAATGAACTGATTGTGAGCAAGGGAAACTCGTTATTTACTATTACGCAATAAAGGCAGCTGCCACTCACACACACACACACACACACACACATACACACACACACACACCCATGACATTTGGTGGATTAACCCGGATGCACCCCTTAACTTTGCTATATATTGAGCTAGATTTCCCTTGTTTGATTAGCACTGAACAGCGCTCAGACTGCTTCTTTTTAAGATACCAATAAAGGCTTTAAATGAACGAACGATCAAGCTCCGAGATTTTTTAACTGCGATTTCTCCTCTTAACAATTTGGTACTGTTTTTAACCTCTCCATCCACAGTTTTGATAGAGAACAGCAGCACTGATAGGCTTTAGAACCAGGACTTCAAACTGAGAGACCTGGCTCATGGGAATTTCAGCTGCTAGCCATTTTGCCATTTTTAACCTCTTTCCCTACAGGTAAGGCGCAAGGACCTAATCCAGAGGTTTGGCTTGGGTCAGCCACACAAGAAAGCCTAAGGATGGCAAATAACTGGGACAGGTAGCTGAACGACCATCTACCAAGACGAACGACCGTCCCCAAAGGAAGGCAATTTAGAACTCAATGTATATGCTTTGTAACACCCAATAAAACTAGATTAGTTAATAAAACTTGGTATTCTTAATAAAACCTTGATATTTTTAATAAATATTTTTTAGCATTTTTAGTACTGAACATACCCTTTAATTTCACAGCTTAAGATTGGGTAAAACATCATTGGTGAGGAAGGCGACAGTGAGTTAAGCAGTATTTCTTTCATTGTTTCCTTCCCTTTAGGAGGGAGATTCTCACTCAAATGAGACACTGCTTTTGTTCTGGATTTAAGTTTCATCTGGATAATCATGAATGTTTTGATGCACATTGGCGCTATCAAAACTTGGATGATTTTTGTACTAGGCTAATGGCCCTGGGGCCTTTACAAGCCAAGCCCATAGAAGTGCCCTGGCATTGTGCCACCCGTCATTTGTTCCCAGTGCCTCTATCAAGTAGAGCCACTGGAGTAATCCCCAGAGTGAACTTTCTATTACCCATCCACTCATCAAGATTTCACTTGAAGAGGGCTAGTGAGGTGCTCTGCTTGACATGTACGGGAAGTCTTTTCCAGAGCACGGGTAGTCCCTGGGTTATGAACCTGTCCCTCCAGCATGTTCTGTTGATTGTGGTAATGAGGTTGAGATCTCTGGAGCGTGTAGTGCAGAGGGATTGGGATTTCTTTAGATGTAGCATTTCTAACAGAACTGGGTCAGACATGGCTTTGTAAGTCAAGCAGAGATCACCTCTTAGTAGATGATATGAGGCAAAAATAGCTGGAGTTTTTTGAGTCTTTCCATGTAGGACATGTGTTTAAAGCCTATGATCCTCTTCATGACATACTTTTGTGGCCTCTCCAACTGTTGCAGGTGTCTAGTGAGGTACATGCCAAATGGGGCATTATACTCTTATGATTGGTCTAATGAGGGAAGAGTAGAGAGAAAAGAGGACCTCTTACTTACTGGATGCAAAACTCTTGGTAATGAAATGTGCCACCTAGAAGGACTTTCTGACCACAGTGGCAATGTGGTGGTCAAAGGTGAGGTTGGTGTCAACCTGTGTCCCCAGATCTCTTATAACACCTTCAGTGTTCAGTGGGCTACCGTCAATGCGGTAATTTGTGGGAAATGAGTTTTTCCCAAAGGGGATGACTACCTATTTTTTGGCATTAAGCTTAAGGCCATGGTTTTGACACCAGTCATTTGTCTAGGTGAGGCTTTTCCATAGGATGTCTGCATCACTTGGGGAGCTAATAATAGCTCCCAGCATGCAGTTATCTGCAATTTTGGTCAGCCAGGATCCCTCTGTGTTGGCCTGGACTTCTGAGAAGTAGATGCCAAACAGGAGAGGACCCAGGACCAATCCCTGTGGGACTCCACTCGTGACAGGTCAGCAGTCTGATTTGGTGTCCGCTACTTTCACCCATGGCAGGGCTTTTACTCAAAGTTCAAAACACAAAATAAAATGAGGGGGCTTCACCCCACACACCCTCTGATGTGAGCACCCCCTACTTAAATATACCAACTCCAAGATCGCACCACAGTGGAGGAAATGGCAAAGTCCCAAAAATGGTCCAGTGATTTTTTTTCCCTGGGAAAAAATGCTATTCTGTGTCTTCGGGTTTGTCAGCTTTCACTCTTAGCTTTCACTATTTTAAGCGTTTGCTGATTTAATATAAACCCTATACACATATATATATATATATATATATATATATATATATATATATATATATATATATATAAGTGATCTTACACCAATTAAGTGACAGCAATCTCCCTATGGTTAGGAAAAGATTTCTTGTCTCCAGGCCAGGAATCCCAAACCTACAAATATCAAATACAATGACAGTACAATCCAGAATACTGTAAACTGTACATGACTGGGAAAATCTTACAATCCAATAAAACCTTTGCCTAACTAATTCTTTCAAATCTAGTTTCTTGGTAAGGTAAAACTGAACACCTACCTGAAAATGTTTTTAAGAAAAAATAACTCCTCCAGTGCTGTAAATGACTAGGACACCTGAAACAAACAATAATTCATATTAATGCCCAAACTGTTAAATTCAAACCAGTTCTGGCTACCTAATGACACTGGACACACTTGCCCAACACCCCTGACCCAGACCTGCCAATCTTTTTTTTTTAACCTACAATACAGCCAGTCATGCACCACCAAATACATGATCCCTCTCAACTCTTCAAGTGAAGAGCAAAAAGAAGTCTTTGGGTTTTACTGTAGGAAGCTGATTGACTTCCTACAGAAATACAGACAATCCACAGCCCCAGCTCTTCAAGTCAAGAGCAAAAACAAAAAACAAAAACAATGAACTGAAGTGTCTTTGTGTTCCAGCATTTCAGTACAGAAAAAAGGAAAGTAAGCCTCTCAATCGCACCCCTTAACACTTTGCACTCAAGGCTACTTTCCCCTTCTCCCCACACTTGCTATGTTACTGACAACTAGAATCCCAGGTGCCCGGTTCTAGAGACTGGGAAAACAAATAATAACTCAGTTCCAGGGTCCAGCATTAATACTGCTACACACATATTATAATAAGCATTACCAGAGACAACATGCATACCAGGACATCCTGATTCTCCAATTTATTTTCCCCTGTCCAAAGTCACTGTGGGTGAACAGGATGTTAAGGAATTAAAAATGCACTACTGACACTCTCAGCCAAGGCTGACAGGAGTAACCTGGCCAAAGAATTTTTAATAATGCCATCCTAACCTCACAGATCATTATATAAATTTCTCTGCAGGAGCAAAGAGACCAATCACACAACATCAAGGGTGCTGTTTAACCTTCTCAGTATTTCTTGAAAAAGTCTTGTATATATCAATTGATCTGAATTTGAATAGTCAATGTTACTCCAATTTGTATTAGTAAGCTAATATCATTGATAATAACATTTAAAAACTGCACAAACAGTGATTGCTTTGTTTTTGAAGATTTATCCCTTCTATGTTTTTGTGCAACAATGGAGTTTGTATAAATAAATTTATAGGGTGAGGGGCTTGCTTTCCAAATTTGGGGTATGCAGGGAATATCCTCCCTGCAAAAACAAAAAGATGAAAAACATTTAACCGTGAGTTTGACGAGTTAAACTTTTAAGGATTAGTGTACTCACAGTACTTTGAAATATTGTCCCTGTTCTCCACTATCACTTTCTGCAATAAAATCGATAACCATGAAAATTATTTTTTAAATTAACACAGTGATGTGTGTATCAAAATAGCTCACCAAAAGCACGGACATGTCAGATGGCATAAACATGCTTGTAAATTCCATTTGTTAACTTTCTAATTGTTTTGCCAAAGTAAAAAGGCTCATAAGTGACTTGCACTGTGACATAAGCTACATGATTAGAGCTACAATTAAAACACCAAGTAACTTGTAAGCGTTGTCTATGATGACTCAGTAAACATTGTTAACTGCTGCACTATATCGACATATATTTCAGGAGAAACATTTAGAAGTACCTGAATTACTTTTCTTCATGGGAACCACCTCTTTTAAACATTTCTTTCATATTAGTATGTGCACGTGGGAATCATACAGCCCTGATTAATATACAAAAATTTGTAGTAAATGAAAGGGAGTGATTATGTGAAATAATGAAATAATGCACAAAAGTACAAATGAGGAAATATGCAGTGACATTAGTCAGGAGCTGCCTGTTTGTTTAAAGTTGTAAAGCTTGCAAATGGCATATTTCATTGAATTGGTACTTTTCTAGGTTATATGTAGAAGAAAAAGAGCTAGGCTGCATAGGATGAAAGTGTGAGCACACATTGACACTTTCTTTTTGTTTACACGTATACCATGCAGACATATAAAATGTCATGCGCACACATTGACACTTTCTTTTTGTTTACACGTGTATCATGCAGACATATAAAACGCTATGCGCACACATTGACACTTTCTTTTGTTTACACGTGTATCATGCAGACATATAAAACGTTCTACTGATTGTTGCACTATTGATTTCCATATCATTGTACATGAGCTATGAATATCTGCATACATTGCTTTCCTACCACTATATGTTGCTTGTCAGCACAATGCACTGCTCACATCTTACTGACAATGTACATATATTCTGTTCAGTGAGAATAATATGGCTTTATGTGCTGCTTGAGTATGCATTTGTTATTTCTTCTAGCATGTCGTACTTAAGCTACTTTCAATCAGAAATTTTCTTCCATAACAAGCACTAAATAATCACCACTTTCTTTCATAAACAGTATAATACTAGAATCCTGTTTGGAAACAGGACACACCAGGACACATGCTTAATGGATCCATGCATCCCGGAGCTGTAGTAGCTACAATGGCATAGCGTTCTGGCACACCCAGATACGAATTATACATTCTTCAGGAACATCTCAGCTATAGCACTGCAAACCTCAGAAATACTTCAGCTGCAAAACCATGGTTCATAAAGCACTTGGACAAAGGGCATCATAAAACTATCTTTGTATTCATGTCAGGGTTATTCTTCCACACATTTCTTGAGTGAATGTATACTTCAACTGTACACAGACCATATTCTATGTAATTCCCTACCATTATTGTCTGACACATCCAGTGTTTTAAACTCACTTTAGAATTCTTGATTGGATTCTGTAAAAGTACAAAGTGCACCTATTCAGAACAGAGACAGAAATCGCCTCACATTTTGTAAGTCTCATTGCTTATATATACTACTGTCTGCTCAGCAATAAATGCAGTAATTATAACTGAGCATTCTCTATTTGCAAACAGAACAGTGTTATTTTGAAAAGCTGTTTCAAAGGTTTCTTTTCCTGATGGCAGCCAGTCCCACCCAGAGTACAATCAGTTTGTTTTACAGCCTGAAAAGGAAGGAAGGCATTATCTATATGGCTGGAGATTCCTTATCTGCTGAAACAATATTTATTTTACTCAAAATTTATTAGATATACTATTTACTTATTACTCATCGTTACGTCAATGTGTTGATTGCAAGTAACTCAACTTCCTGCAGACAGCTATATGTTTAAATAAATGTAAAGACAAAGAAAGTACACATAGAAATAAGGTATGAATCTCTATTATCTGTTCACACGAGAGCTGGATGTTCATTCATTCATTCCTTCTTTTTTTTTTTATTGTCTCTTGTGATGAATTAAATAAAGTGAGTCATGATATTTCAAGCCATTCTTTAGAAATCTTCAGTACAATTGTGCCTAAGATGCATTAAGTCTGACATCAGATAACATGCCTGCTGCAGGAGATAAAACATATACTATTTGGGATCTGTGTTAACAATTGTTGTTTGTCTTGTCGGCTTTTCCCGGTTAGGGGTCACCACAGTGGAACACTGGTCTGCTAATGATTGGCAGTAGATTTTTATGGTGCCAAGTTGCCAGCCTGATGCTCAACCTTCAGTGAAGGCACGCCCATTCACACGTCTTTCGGAGGCCACTCGACCACGGGGAGGACATGCAGACTCCACACAGAAGGCACTCCAGCTGAGAATCGAACAGGAGAACCTCTTGCTGTGAGGCAACAATGCTTCCGCTGTACCACTGTGGCTACAGTGACACACAAAATTACTACAACAGTACTCAGTTGGAAAAATGCTGTACTACTGCAGCATTGCTCACCTGAGGTGCACAACTGCCATCACAAGGGTGTTGTGCTAAACTCACTAAACTAGGTATAAATCCCTATGTCACAAGATGGGTTGCCAACTGGCTCACTGACAGAACCCACACTGTAAAAGTTGCAGACTCCAAATCTGACCTCAAGGCAGTGACAGGCAGGGTTCCGTCCTGGGACCTCTCCTGTTTGGTATCTACGTCTCTGAAGTACAGGCTAACACAGAAGACCTCTGGCTGACGAAGTTCGCAGATGACTGCAAACTAGGAGCCATAGTCAAGTCCCCAAATGATGTGGACATCCTACAGAAGGGCCTCACTGAGACAGATGCCTGGTGTCAGAGCTATGGCCTCAAGCTCAATGCCAAAAAGTACAGTGTCATCCCCTTTGGTAAAAACTCTGTACCCATGAAATACCGCATAGGCAGCAATCTACTTAACACGAAATGCGTAATAAGAGACCTTGGGACCCAGGTGGACAGTAGTCTCTCCTTTTTTTAATCACATCACCATAGTAGTCAGGAAGTCCTTCTATGTGGCACACCTCATCATAAAAGGGTTCTCATCCAGGAAAAAAGAGGTCATTGTTCCCCTCTACTCATCACTCATTAGACCCATTATAGAGTACAATGCCCCTTTAGGAATGTACCTCACAAGACATCTGCAGCAGCTGGAAAGGCCACAGAAGTACCTCACAAAGAGGATTACTGGCCTCAAACAAATGCCCTACACTGACTGCCTCAAAAAACTCCATCTTTACTCCGTAGCATATCGCCTACTCCGAGGTGATCTCTGCCTAACATATAAAGCTTTGACAAACCCAGAGCTGCTGGACATGCTACACCTAAAGAAATCCCAATCCCTCCAAGCTACATGCTCTAGGGACCTAAACCTTGTCACCACAATAAACAGGAC